>NC_090444.1:871351959-871422279 GCF_031143425.1 Pleurodeles waltl | reverse complement strand
GAACAGTGAAAATGTGCTGTTACCAAATGTACCACCATTCCTATACTTTGTTGTAGTTTATATGCTTTATCAATTTCTAAGCTTAAATAAGCCTTTTAGTGCGATTTACGTGCACCCCTAAGGCAGATAATGCTCATATTTGAATCTGGAATAAAGTCAATGAAAACAGCGTTTAAGGGCCGCGGGGAGTGTTTTAAACAACATTTGGCTTACTTTAGCATACAAGCGAGCAAGTGATATGTATGCTCAAAATGACTGGTTATGAGCTAGGAAATGCTTCAGAACAGTAGAAAATATGCTGTTATCAAATGTTCCACCAATCCTATACTTTGTGGTAGTTTATATGCTTTATCTCTTTCTAAGATTAATTCAGCTCTTTAGAGCGATATACGTGCACCCCTAAGGCAGATAGTGCTCATATTTGAATCTGGAATAAAGTCAATGAAAACAGCGTTTAAAGGCCGCGGGGAGTGTTTTAAACACATTTGGCTTACTTTAACATTCAAGCGAGCAAGTGATATATATGCTCAAAATTACTGGTTAATGAGCTAGGAAATGCTTCAGAACAGTTGAAAATGTGCTGTTATCAAATGTACCACCATTCCTATACTTTGTTGTAGTTTATATGCTTTATCATTTTCTAAGCTTAAATAAGCCTTTTAGTGCCATACACGTGCACCCCTAAGGCAGATAATGCTCATATTTGAATCTGGAATAAAGTCAATGAAAACAGCGTTTAAGGGCCGAGGGGAGTGTGTTAAACAACATTTGGCTTACTTTAGCATACAAGCGAGCAATTGATTTGTATGCTCAAAATTACTGGTTAATGAGCTCGGAAATGCTTCAGAACAGTATAAAATATGCTGTTATCAAATGTTCCACCATACCTATACTTTGTGGTAGTTTATATGCTTTATCACTTTCTAAGCTTAAATAAGGATTTTAGTGCGATATACGTGCACCCCTAAGGCAGATAATGCTCATATTTGAATCTGGATTGAAGTCAATGAAACTGCGTTTAAATGCTGCGGGGAGTGTTTTAAACAACATTTGGCTTACTTTAGCATACAAGCGAGCAAGTGATATGTATGCTCAAAATTAATGGTTAATGAGCTAGGAAATGCTTCAGAACAGTTGAAAAATGTGCTGTTACCAATGTACCACCATTCCTATACTTTGTTGTAGTTTATATGCTTTATCAATTTCTAAGCTTAAATAAGCCTTTTAGTGCGATTTACGTGCACCCCTAAGGCAGATAATGCTCATATTTGAATCTGGAATAAAGTCAATGAAAACAGCGTTTAAGGGCCGCGGGGAGTGTTTTAAACAACATTTGGCTTACTTTAGCATACAAGCGAGCAAGTGATATGTATGCTCAAAATGACTGGTTAATGAGCTAGGAAATGCTTCAGAACAGTAGAAAATATGCTGTTATCAAATGTTCCACCAATCCTATACTTTGTGGTAGTTTATATGCTTTATCTCTTTCTAAGATTAATTCAGCTCTTTAGAGCGATATACGTGCACCCCTAAGGCAGATAGTGCTCATATTTGAATCTGGAATAAAGTCAATGAAAACAGCGTTTAAAGGACGCGGGGAGTGTTTTAAACAACATTTGGCTTACTTTAACATTCAAGCCAGCAAGTGATATATATGGTCAAAATTACTGGTTAATGAGCTAGGAAATGCTTCAGAACAGTTGAAAATGTGCTGTTATCAAATGTACCACCATTCCTATACTTTGTTGTAGTTTATATGCTTTATCACTTTCTAAGCTTAATAATCCTTTTAGTGCGATATACGTGCACCCCTAAGGCAGATTATGCTCATATTTGAATCTGGATTGAAGTCAATGAAAACTGCGTTTAAATGCCGCGGGGAGTGTTTTAAACAACATTTGCCTTACTTTAGCATACAAGCGTGCAAGTGATATGTATGCTCAAAATTAATGCTTAATGAGCTAGGAAATGCTTCAGAACAGTCGAAAATGTGTTGTTATCAATGTTCCACCATTCCTCTACTTTGTTGTAGTTTATATGCTTTATCACTTTCTAAGCTTAAATAAGCCTTTTAGTGCGATATACGTGCACCCCTAAGGCAGATAATGCTCATATTTGAATCTGGAATAAAGTCAATGAAAACAGCGTTTAAGGGCCGCGGGGAGTGTTTTAAACAATATTTGGCTTACTTTAGCATACAAGCGAGCAAGTGATATGTATGCTCAAAATTACTGGTTAATGAGCTCGGAAATGCTTCAGAACAGTATAAAATATGCTGTTATCAAATGTTCCACCATACCTATACTTTGTGGTAGTTTATATGCTTTATCACTTTCTAAGCTTAAATAAGGATTTTAGAGCGATATACGTGCACCCCTAAGGCAGATTATGCTCATATTTGAATCTGGATTGAAGTCAATGAAAACTGCGTTTAAATGCCGCGGGGAGTGTTTTAAACAACATTTGCCTTACTTTAGCATACAAGCGAGCAAGTGATATGTATGCTCAAAATTAATGCTTAATGAGCTAGGAAATGCTTCAGAACAGTCGAAAATGTGTTGTTATCAAATGTTCCACCATTCCCTCTACTTTGTTGTAGTTTATATGCTTTATCACTTTCTAAGCTTAAATAAGCCTTTAGTGCGATATACGTGCACCCCTAAGGCAGATAATGCTCATATTTGAATCTGGAAGAAAGTCAATGAAAACAGCGTTAAGGGCCGCGGGGAGTGTTTTAAACAATATTTGGCTTACTTTAGCATACAAGCGAGCAAGTGATATGTATGCTCAAAATTACTGGTTAATGAGCTCGGAAATGCTTCAGAACAGTATAAAATATGCTGTTATCAAATGTTCCACCATACCTATACTTTGTGGTAGTTTATATGCTTTATCACTTTCTAAGCTTAAATAAGGATTTTAGAGCGATATACGTGCACCCCTAAGGCAGATAATGCTCATATTTGAATCTGGATTGAAGTCAATGAAAATAGCGTTTAAGGGCCGCGGGGAGTGTTTTAAACAACATTTGGCTTACTATAGCATACAAGCGAGCAAGTGATATGTATGCTCAAAATTACTGGTTATGAGCTAGGAAATGCTTCAGAACAGTTGAAAATGTGCTGTTATCAAATGTACCACAATTCCTATACTTTGTTGTAGTTTATATGCTTTATCACTTTCTAAGCTTAAATAAGCCTTTTAGTGCGATATACGTGCACCCCTAAGGCAGATAATGCTCATATTTGAATCTGGAATAAAGTCAATGAAAACAGCGTTTAAGGGCCGCGGGGAGTGTTTTAAACAACATTTGGCTTACTTTAGCATACAAGCGAGCAAGTGATATGTATGCTCAAAATTACTGGTTATGAGCTAGGAAATGCTTCAGAACAGTTGAAAATGTGCTGTTATCAAATGTACCACCATTCCTATACTTTGTTGTAGTTTATATGCTTTATCACTTTCTAAGCTTAAATAAGCCTTTTAGTGCGATATACGTGCACCCCTAAGGCAGATAATGCTCATATTTGAATCTGGAATAACGTCAATGAAAACTGCGTTTAAATGCCGCGGGGAGTGTTTTAAACAACATTTGGCTTACTTTAGCATACAAGCGAGCATGTGATATGTATGCTCAAAATTACTGGTTAATGAGCTAGGAAATGCTTCAGAACAGTAGAAAATATGCTGTTATCAAATGTTCCACCATTCCTATACTTTGTGGTAGTTTATATACTTTATCTCTTTCTAAGATTAATTCAGCTTTTTAGAGCGATATACGTGCACCCTAAGGCAGATAGTGCTCATATTTGAATCTGGAATAAAGTCAATGAAAACAGCGTTTAAAGGCCGCGGGGAGTGTTTTAAACAACATTTGGCTTACTTTAACATACAAGCGAGCAAGTGATATGTATGCTCAAATTACTAGTTAATGAGCTCGGAAATGCTTCAGAACAGTATAAAATATGCTGTTATCAAATGTTCCACCATACCTATACTTTGTGGTAGTTTATATGCTTTATCACTTTCTAAGCTTAATAAGCTTTTTAGAGCGATATACGTGCACACCTAGGCAGATAATGCTCATATTTGAATCTGGATTGAAGTCAATGAAAACTGTGTTTAAATGCCGCAGGGAGTGTTTTAAACAACATTTGCCTTACTTTAGCACACAAGCGAGCTAGTGATATGTATGCTCAAAATTAATGTTTAATGAGCTAGGAAATGCTTCAGAACAGTCGAAAATGTGTCGTTATCAAATGTTCCACCATTCCTCTACTTTGTTGTAGTTTATATGCTTTATCAATTTCTAAGCTTAAATAAGCCTTTTACTGCGATATACGTGCACCCCTAAGGCAGATAATGCTCATAATTGAATCTGGAGTAAGTCAATGAAAATAGCGTTTAAGGGCCGCGGGGAGTGTTTTAAACAACATTTGGCTTTCTTTAGCATACAAGCGAGCAAGTGATATGTATGCTCAAAATTACTGGTTATGAGCTAGGAAATGCTCAGAACAGTTGAAAATGTGCTGTTATCAAATGTACCACCATTCCTATACTTTGTTGTAGTTTATATGCTTTATCACTTTCTAAGCTTAAATAAGCATTTTAGTGCGATATACGTGCACCCCTAAGGCAGATTATACTCATATTTGAATCTGGATTAAAGTCAATGAAAACTGCGTTTAAATGCCGCGGGGAGTGTTTTAAACAACATTTGCCTTACTTTAGCATACAAGCGAGCAAGTGATATGTATGCTCAAAATTAATGCTTAATGAGCTAGGAAATGCTTCAGAACAGTCGAAAATGTGTTGTTATCAAATGTTCCACCATTCCTCTACTTTGTTGTAGTTTATATGCTTTATCACTTTCTAAGCTTAAATAAGCCATTTAGTGCGATATACGTGCACCCCTAAGGCAGATAATGCTCATATTTGAATCTGGAATAAAGTCAATGAAAACAGCGTTTAAGGCCGCGGGGAGTGTTTTAAACAATATTTGGCTTACTTTAGCATACAAGCGAGCAAGTGATATGTATGCTCAAAATTACTGGTTAATGAGCTCGGAAATGCTTCAGAACAGTATAAAATATGCTGTTATCAAATGTTCCACCATACCTATACTTTGTGGTAGTTTATATGCTTTATCACTTTCTAAGCTTAAATAAGGATTTAGAGCGATATACGGGCCACCCCTAAGGCAGATTATGCTCATATTTGAATCTGGATTGAAGTCAATGAAAACTGCGTTTAAATGCCGCGGGGAGTGTTTTTAAACAACATTTGCCTTACTTTAGCATACAAGCGAGCAAGTGATATGTATGCTCAAAATTAATGCTTAATGAGCTAGGAAATGCTTCAGAACAGTCGAAAATGTGTTGTTATCAAATGTTCCACCATTCCTCTACTTTGTTGTAGTTTATATGCTTTATCACTTTCTAAGCTCAAATAAGCCTTTTAGTGCGATATACGTGCACCCCTAAGGCAGATAATGCTCATATTTGAATCTGGAAGAAAGTCAATGAAAACAACGTTTAAGGGCCGCGGGGAGTGTTTTAAACAATATTTGGCTTACTTTAGCATACAAGCGAGCAAGTGATATGTATGCTCAAAATTACTGGTTAATGAGCTCGGAAATGCTTCAGAACAGTATAAAATATGCTGTTATCAAATGTTCCACCATACCTATACTTTGTGGTAGTTTATATGCTTTATCACTTTCTAAGCTTAAATAAGGATTTTAGAGCGATATACGTGCACCCCTAAGGCAGATAATGCTCATATTTGAATCTGGATTGAAGTCAATGAAAATAGCGTTTAAGGGCCGCGGGGAGTGTTTTAAACAACATTTGGCTTACTATAGCATACAAGCGAGCAAGTGATATGTATGCTCAAAATTACTGGTTATGAGCTAGGAAATGCCTTCAGAACAGTTGAAAATGTGCTGTTATCAAATGTACCACAATTCCTATACTTTGTTGTAGTTTATATGCTTTATCACTTTCTAAGCTTAAATAAGCCTTTTAGTGCGATATACGTGCACCCCTAAGGCAGATAATGCTCATATTTGAATCTGGAATAAAGTCAATGAAAACAGCGTTTAAGGGCCGCGGGAGTGTTTTAAACAACATTTGGCTTACTTTAGCATACAAGCGAGCAAGTGATATGTATGCTCAAAATTACTGGTTATGAGCTAGGAAATGCTTCAGAACAGTTGAAAATGTGCTGTTATCAAATGTACCACCATTCCTATACTTTGTTGTAGTTTATATGCTTTATCACTTTCTAAGCTTAAATAAGCCTTTTAGTGCGATATACGTGCACCCCTAAGGCAGATAATGCTCATATTTGAATCTGGAATAACGTCAATGAAAACTGCGTTTAAATGCCGCGGGGAGTGTTTTAAACAACATTTGGCTTACTTTAGCATACAAGCGAGCATGTGATATGTATGCTCAAAATTACTGGTTAATGAGCTAGGAAATGCTTCAGAACAGTAGAAAATATGCTGTTATCAAATGTTCCACCATTCCTATACTTTGTGGTAGTTTATATACTTTATCTCTTTCTAAGATTAATTCAGCTTTTTAGAGCGATATACGTGCACCCCTAAGGCAGATAGTGCTCATATTTGAATCTGGAATAAAGTCAATGAAAACAGCGTTTAAAGGCCGCGGGGAGTGTTTAAACAACATTTGGCTTACTTTAACATACAAGCGAGCAAGTGATATGTATGCTCAAAATTACTAGTTAATGAGCTCGGAAATGCTTCAGAACAGTATAAAATATGCTGTTATCAAATGTTCCACCATACCTATACTTTGTGGTAGTTTATATGCTTTATCACTTTCTAAGCTTAAATAAGCTTTTTAGAGCGATATACGTGCACACCTAGGCAGATAATGCTCATATTTGAATCTGGATTGAAGTCAATGAAAACTGTGTTTAAATGCCGCAGGGAGTGTTTTAAACAACATTGCCTTACTTTAGCACACAAGCGAGCTAGTGATATGTATGCTCAAAATTAATGTTTAATGAGCTAGGAAATGCTTCAGAACAGTCGAAATGTGTTGTTATCAAATGTTCCACCATTCCTCTACTTTGTTGTAGTTTATATGCTTTATCACTTTCTAAGCTTAAATAAGCCTTTTACTGCGATATACGTGCACCCCTAAGGCAGATAATGCTCATAATTGAATCTGGAGTAAGTCAATGAAAATAGCGTTTAAGAGCCGCTGGGAGTGTTTTAAACAATATTTGGCTTACTTTAGCATACAAGCGAGCAAGTGATATGTATGCTCAAAATTACTGGTTAATGAGCTAGGAAATGCTTCAGAACAGTTGAAAATGTGCTGTTATCAAATGTACCACCATTCCTATACTTTGTTGTAGTTTATATGCTTTATCAATTTCTAAGCTTAAATAAGCCTTTTAGTGCGATATACGTGCACCCCTAAGGCAGATAATGCTCATATTTGAATCTGGAATAAAGTCAATGAAAACAGCGTTTAAGGGCCGAGGGAGTGTGTTAAACAACATTTGGCTTACTTTAGCATACAAGCGAGCAATTGATTTGTATGCTCAAAATTACTGGTTAATGAGCTCGGAAATGCTTCAGAACAGTATAAAATATGCTGTTATCAAATGTTCCACCATACCTATACTTTGTGGTAGTTTATATGCTTTATCACTTTCTAAGCTTAAATAAGGATTTTAGTGCGATATACGTGCACCCCTAAGGCAGATAATGCTCATATTTGAATCTGGATTGAAGTCAATGAAAACTGCGTTTAAATGCTGCGGGGAGTGTTTTAAACAACATTTGGCTTACTTTAGCATACAAGCGAGCAAGTGATATGTATGCTCAAAATTAATGGTTAATGAGCTAGGAAATGCTTCAGAACAGTTGATAATGTGCTGTTACCAAATGTACCACCATTCCTATACTTTGTTGTAGTTTATATGCTTTATCAATTTCTAAGCTTAAATAAGCTTTTTAGTGCGATATACGTGCACCCCTAAGGCAGATAATGCTCATATTTGAATCTGGAATAAAGTCAATGAAAACAGCGTTTAAGGGCCGCGGGGAGTGTTTTAAACAACATTTGGCTTACTTTAGCATACAAGCGAGCAAGTGATATGTATGCTCAAAATGACTGGTTAATGAGCTAGGAAATGCTTCAGAACAGTAGAAAATATGCTGTTATCAAATGTTCCACCAATCCTATACTTTGTGGTAGTTTATATGCTTTATCTCTTTCTAAGATTAATTCAGCTCTTTAGAGCGATATACGTGCACCCCTAAGGCAGATAGTGCTCATATTTGAATCTGGAATAAAGTCAATGAAAACAGCGTTTAAAGGCCGCGGGGAGTGTTTTAAACAACATTTGGCTTACTTTAACATACAAGCGAGCAAGTGATATAAATGCTCAAAATTACTGGTTAATGAGCTCGGAAATGCTTCAGAACAGTATAAAATATGCTGTTATCAAATGTTCCACCATACCTATACTTTGTGGTAGTTTATATGCTTTATCACTTTCTAAGCTTAAATAAGCCTTTTACTGCGATATACGTGCACCCCTAAGGCAGATAATGCTCATATTTGAATCTGGAATAAAGTCAATGAAAATAGCGTTTAAGGGCCGCGGGGAGTGTTTTAAACAACATTTGGCTTACTATAGCATACAAGCGAGCAAGTGATATGTATGCTCAAAATTACTGGTTATGAGCTAGGAAATGCTTCAGAACAGTTGAAAATGTGCTGTTATCAAATGTACCACCATTCCGATACTTTGTTGTAGTTTATATGCTTTATCACTTTCTAAGCTTAAATAAGCCTTTTACTGCGATATACGTGCACCCCTAAGGCAGATAATGCTCATATTTGAATCTGGAATAACGTCAATGAAAACTGCGTTTAAATGCCGCGGGGAGTGTTTTAAACAACATTTGGCTTACTTTAGCATAAAAGCGAGCATGTGATATGTATGCTCAAAATTACTGGTTAATGAGCTAGGAAATGCTTCAGAACAGTAGAAAATATGCTGTTATCAAATGTTCCACCATTCCTATACTTTGTGGTAGTTTATATGCTTTATCTCTTTCTAAGATTAATTCAGCTTTTTAGAGCGATATACGTGCACCCCTAAGGCAGATAGTGCTCATATTTGAATCTGGAATAAAGTCAATGAAAACAGCGTTTAAAGGCCGCGGGGAGTGTTTTAAACAACATTTGGCTTACTTTAACATACAAGCGAGCAAGTGATATGTATGCTCAAAATTACTAGTTAATGAGCTCGGAAATGCTTCAGAACAGTATAAAATATGCTGTTATCAAATGTTCCACCATACCTATACTTTGTGGTAGTTTATATGCTTTATCACTTTCTAAGCTTAAATAAGCTTTTTAGAGCGATATACGTGCACACCTAGGCAGATAATGCTCATATTTGAATCTGGATTGAAGTCAATGAAAACTGTGTTTAAATGCCGCGGGGAGTGTTTTAAAAAACATTTGCCTTACTTTAGCACACAAGCGAGCAAGTGATATGTGTGCTCAAAATTAATGTTTAATGAGCTAGGAAATGCTTCAGAACAGTCGAAAATGTGTTGTTATCAAATGTTCCACCATTCCTCTACTTTGTTGTAGTTTATATGCTTTATCACTTTCTAAGCTTAAATAAGCCTTTTACTGCGATATACGTGCACCCCTAAGGCAGATAATGCTCATATTTGAATCTGGAATAAAGTCAATGAAAATAGCGTTTAAGGGCCGCGGGAAGTGTTTTAAACAACATTTGGCTTTCTTTAGCATACAAGCGAGCAAGTGATATGTATGCTCAAAATTACTGGTTATGAGCTAGGAAATGCTTCAGAACAGTTGAAAATGTGCTGTTATCAAATGTACCACCATTCCTATACTTTGTTGTGGTTTATATGCTTTATCAATTTCTAAGCTTAAATAAGCCTTTTAGTGCGATATACGTGCACCCCTAAGACAGATAATGCTCATATTTGAATTTGGCATAACGTCAATGAAAACTCCGTTTAAATGCCGCGGGGAGTGTTTTAAACAACATTTGGCTTACTGAGGTACTGGGTTTTTCAGAACCGGTACTGATCCGGTAACCCAGCGGTGCCAGGGTACACCCAAAGACCTCGGGTACTTTCCTGATTCAGACTACAGAAACTCAGAGTCTTCTAGGTGAAGTCAAAGATCGAATTTATTGGCTGCAACCAATTGACAAGTGTCCTAGAAGTACAACAGCACGATTTGTATGTTCTCAGGAGACTGTGTGTCAATGCAAAATCAGGTTTCCTTATATACAGTTTTTTAAGCTTCAGGCAAACATTCTTGACTTTTTGGTTGGTCATTCACATGTTTTCACTACAAAGGAAAAACCAGTGCCATGATGAAACCTCATATTTCATGTCATCCAGCCCATAATAAATTACCCGGCAAGGCCTAGAATTTCACATCAGATAAGTGTGGACCCCCAATAAAAACGGGCACCTCCCCCTCGTAAAGTAAGAAGAAGGAAAGAGCAGGTGCAGGTGTGAGCAAGTTAGGCAGGGTGTGTGAGCGATAATAAGGGTTTTATGGCCTGGTGTGCCTTGATGCTATCTGATTCGGCCACTGGGAGAGGGACTGACCAAACAGGTTTGGCCTGAGGCAATGGTTCCAGCTTGCCCAGGTCAGAGAAAAGTCAATCAAGGTGTACGTGTCCTTGGAATCAAATCTGACTGTATTATAAGCCTATGTGAGGGCAACTTTTAAAAATGGCTGCCGTGTATAAAATGGGAGCCACGAGTGCAGGACGAAAATGGCGATTTCGAGGTGAAAACGCTGCTGGAATTGAGCGAAAATGCTCATGCTTAGTGTACTAGTCATTATCGGTCTTTTGATACTAAAATCGTACTGCTGTGGCAAAGTAAATTACATGGGTCCAGAATTTTTAGAACCACAAACCCTCCTTTTGCCCTTACATAGGCAATAAACCTATTCTCATGCTAATCTGAGTCCAGGTCTATGTTTATAAGGCCATGGAGATGTTGCTGGAGCAAAATTCTAGTACTTGGTAACTCTCTCTGGACAGGTCTCCTTGAACATGAAGTAGCACAAAAGGCCACATATGGCAGGACAAAATAAGGAATACCTCTATCTGCAGTAGGTGGCATAAGATCACACACCCAACAATTAGTGATGTTCACTACTAACTAGTGTTGATGCAGAAGCTGTACAAAAGAATTGCTTACGAATTCTGATCTTCTAACCTGCTCATGTTCAGGAAAAGGGTGAAAAGAGTGCAAAGAAACAATAGTAGGAAAAGACATAGGTTGGGAAGTGGGTGCAGAAGTCAATTGAGTAGAGAAAAACAATCCTACCCATAAATGACAACGTCATGTTTAAAAGACACTAGAAAACACGTTATTAAGAACATATAGACAACGGGAGAAAGTAGTGACCACTATGAAATAATAATTTTTCACAACCCTAACCAAAAAGCAAATCCTAAAATTATCTAGTAACATTTTTAGGGCTCCTCTGCATTTCAGTAATTTTTGTATGTTCAGGTGGAACAGTGGTGACTCCCATCAATGCTCTAAGGTGAAAAGGGGGTACTCTTTCCACAGAAAATGGACTTTATTCTGCTTTTACTAAACAGAATAGTACTTTAAAACAATGCCAGCAAAACAATCAGTCTCCTAACACCTAGTCTATACAATCACACGGAAACCTCTTGTGAAACCAACTATGCCCAGAGTCCATTCAAAAAGCCTCTCTGGCAGGCTTCTATTGTCCATCAAATTTTCTTTTGTTGTTTTCTTTCGCATGGGCCTCTCAATTCAGGCCTCTTCGTGAGAAAATACTGCTTAGTTGGAGTGCCCTCCTGGCAAACACCCACAGCTCACTCGAAAGTCTCAATGTCTTAAAGCAATGCACCAGTGTCTCTCCTCTGTGGCAGACACTACAAACAATGTGCTCTTCATTGATCAAGGGCACAAATCATCTCGTGCAGACGCAAGCACCATTAATTGGGAAATAGCTCAAGCTCAGCAGCACTTTCAGACTCCAACACTCATTATTTAGTGTCAGAGGACGCTCAAGCTGCTCTTTCATGGGTACCACAATATAGTGCCTTTTTCCAAACTTGAAATCTCCGGTGCACTGCCCTTCTTCCATTGGAGCAAAGAAAAGGGGGGTGTGGCCAAAACTCAGGCCAAGGTGCTCAAGGGATTGCACACTGTCAGAGGTTACCAGCACATGACAGGTAGAGAAATGAAACCTCAAAACAGCTCTGCCATCAACAAAAGGAATCCTTCTCTTTAGCTCCTTTACACTGAAACTTTGGCTCTGCGATGTCCAACGCCGTCTGATGGAGCAAGTACGATACCATGCGCTGGCGATCGCTGTCCAGCTTTGCTACTTTCTGGGTGCTGAGACTGTAGGGCCAAGACGTCCGTCTTTCATCTGTAGCTGTCACTGATGGGAATTAGGCTTAAATCAATGTCCTGCAGGTTATTATGACTTGATACCCGCAGAATCTAGTGACGTAGGAAATGTGCCACAGTTGTTAGTTTCCTTCAATTTAGTAAAAAAAACAGTTCATGGTTTTTAACAAGGGGACTGCAAGCAGGTGGTCTGCAATCTTCAAAGGAGTAGCCATACACCATGGGCATAAAATACAAAGACAAAGGCAGAAGGGCAAAACAGGGTCTCTAGCATCTTTAATTGGGTTCTCTCCATTATTCTCTGCCATCTATAGCTACATGAGAATTCTATCTGAATGGATTTCCTCACACAGTGGCATTGTCTAATGGGGTAAACACATATTTGCCTCAATGATTAAGTCTAGGTGTTCCTCCTTACCTTAGAACATCTCAATAGAGAAATCACATGATACCGATTATCAGGGACATGTAGAAACCTTCCTTTAAAAACTGTGCATCAGGTGCACTATGCAATACACAGGCTAATAGTCAAATGTGCAAACAAAAAGACAAGAACTAGAGGGTCCTGATATTTGCATGATTTAGGACACATCTGATCCCACCAAAAATTAAAGTAGCAGGAACAGAAGGGAACCGAAAACCAAATTAAAATAGACATTGAAAATTCGTCATGTTCAAAAAGGTAAACATAAGATATCTCCTATTGAGATGGAAAACTTGTCTTACTATAATATTGAGTCAGTTAACCAGTCTATCGCTACCCTGACAGTCAGGCTGGAAAACATTGAAGCAGGCCTAAGGCAAATTCTTGAAAACCAGTCTGGTCATACCAAAGGGAATTATACATAACATGGGGTACCTGGTACATCACTGCAGTCTGGAAATGTGAACCTGAACAATACATCAATAATAATAAAAGGGCTGACTGGTGAAAGGAATTCGAAAAAGAGAAATGGGACTAGGGCATAGCTAAAATCTCAATAACTAAGCATGATGCGACATTGGTCAGGGGAAGTAACAAAAGAAAAAATCTATAGGAGAAACAAAAAAAATTATTTGGGTGATAGTCAGGCATGTGACACAACACCGAGAGTACGGGAGATACAAAAAGGCCAAAGTTACACAAATTTTAACTCTACCATTGGCGACTACAACATATACGATACTCCTAGCTAATGTTTCAGTTCCTTCTTCAGGAAAAAATGAAAACCTGGTTTTCTTTTAAGGAACGAAAGCCATATGCTACTTAGGAAACAGAACATCATTAACTAATGTAATATAGAAATTAGGCCACCTTGAGTCACAGATCTATAATTTCATCCTTAGGTCCAATCAAGGATACATAAATGTAGGGCTGCCTGTTCCTTTAAGGGAAGGGGCAGTAACGTGACTAACTGCAGGTGACACACTTTGATCCTGTATATCTCTTTTTATTTTCCTTCAATACCATTATAGCCAAATAGAAATTCACTGGTGAAGTGTTGTCTTTTATGTTCACAGCATGAAATATCATTATCTGTGGAATTTAGTAACCAGAACAAGTTCAACCAACTGTTGCGTAGCGATGGGCATCGTCATGACCATCCCCTCACAACACAGGGGAGCTTGTAATAGTATCAAAAGCAGCAACAAACATGCAAAAAAAACAAATAAAAAATAATAAAAACGCACAAAACGTCAAGCCATCAGATATACTTGCTGTGTATCAAGCACAAAAAGCATAGACAAAACAATAGCATGTGTGAATAAGCGGTGACACACAACACCATGTCATGTACTTTATGCACTGTAAACCTGCAGCCCAAAAGCCAATATTTGGGCCTGTTTAATTTGTCAGGTTTAAAATCCTTACCCTCCTTTTGACAGTAGATCACCAGGCAATGGAAATCTGCTGTCAAATATAACTTTACTGTTTCTCTTCTAACATACAGGACCAGCAAGAACAATTCATGATAGGACCAAATACATGAAAATAAATTTCCATTACTTAACTGTTACCCTCTTGTCAGTTACTTCGCAACATCAAGCCACCTTAGTTTTACCTTTCTAAAAGTAAAAATTGTTACACTGACACTCCATATTAATTTGGCACCTACAATTTCCACTGTGAAAAATAAGTCTTAATTGGCAAATCGTTGTCATTAAGGCATGTAGCCTTCAAAATTTTTTAAAAAAAGGCTGCATCTTATTTTCTGTCTAAGACTTAATGCAACACTTCGTTTTCTGTCAAATAAAAGCAACTAGCAGGCATCATTTTATTTTTTTAGAGCGGAGACACAAATGTATCAGTTCTGCAGAGCATTTAACATGATGTTTCGACTTTCGAAGAAACCCCTTTTGTATATATTTTCCCTTTGGAATTAAGTTCTTTAATTGTATTGATGTTCTTCTGGAGAAACCAGAAATCCCACTTTTAGAGGCCCGTAGGGTCATTCTGCCTTTTTCAGAGACAAGGCCCTAATTTAAAAGGTCACAAGTGTCAACACGACAGCCTCCTCCATTGTTTATGGGAAAACTAAAGATAGCATCTCAGCAGCATGACTTGAGCCAGCCTCTGTAGCTCTCCTAGCTTCTGCCACTCTGAATCTGTCAAAGACAGTAGGCCTTTCTATTTTACTTCTAACCTGCAATAATTCACTCTATTTAAAAAAAATAATTTTTCCTTTTTAGGCGCTAAAAATTTTTATCTCTATTTCCAGATTATTAAACTACATTTACTGTGAATAATTCACAAACCTTAATAACACACATACCAGTTGTTCGAATAAATGCTTGTTGCAATCCCATGCAATGGTACATATTTCATCAACCTCGAATGAATGAACGTCTCAGTAGGCCCAGCTGAAGTTAGAACCTTCAACCTTGATATTAAAACAAGCCTTTGTACTGGCACATTGACTCATTGAATCATAAGAAGGCACAACCTGCAAATATATATCAAACCTAAATGTATGCATTTACTGAAGCCTGAGACACTTTAAAAAGTACTCTGAATGAAAGAAAATGCAGTTTAAACAGTGCTTTTGCCCAAAATCGACTTTGATATTTTAGGCATTAAAAAATCAATATCCTACAATTTTCTTGCATAATATGCATTACCAGAATGTCTATTACACAATCCATGAGTCAGCCATTGAAAATATTAACTTATACTTTATAGAAATGAGCTTGTTTGCTCCTGCGCCAAGGGAAAATTGCACATACAAATGTCATTTTAGCTGTGCAACATAACTTAAATTAAATTTTAATGTTAGGAGGTCATAGTATAGGTATTAAGCTTTATAAATATTAAAAAACGATTTTGAAAGGCACTTATTTTTTAAAATAATTTTTCCATAATTAATAATTTTCATTAAAAAAAAAAAAAAAAAAAATTATTCTTTTTTTTGTGATAATTCCACATATAAAAGCAAGCTGCATCCCTTGCCTATTATTTGGGATACATTAACTCACAAGCCTAAGCGCATAAGCCTAACTTGAAATGCGTCACATTTTTACGCCACTTTCATTTAAAAGGAAGGTTATGCAAAATTCCACCCATGTTTAACTGGGAAAGTGCTGGCTGAATTGAAAATAGATAATTTCGTTTTTTTTTGGGGGGAGGGCCCTATTTATATCTATTGAATGTGTTTTCTAATTTATTAAGCATTTAACGGCAGTTTTGTATATGTGCACAATTGCTCATTCTATAAATTAAAGAGCAACATATAGCTATGTTAGCACATCACATGGTTCATTTCTGGATTTTTTCTAAGTTTCTACTTAATATTAATTAACCAACATTTTACTTAACAAACTGTAAACATCAAGAAGACCCACAAACACACATTGAGCTCATTTCAGATATAAACAGAAAACACTCAGTACACACAATACAGCGCGCTTTAGCCATTTTTCATAAATAGCACCGTCGCAATTTACTTACAGAACCGTTTGCAGATCCTAGTTGTAAGTCATATTTACAAGAGAAAAAAAAAAAAAAACTTTTCTCAATTATTTCCTAGAATAGCGGACCCATACTTTATTAAACGTGATGGGGCCTACTCCGTGCTTCACATATAGTTCATAGGTTGGAGTTCCAATCGGAGGAACCGGACATGAGTCCTCCAACCGGGAGTCCCTTTTACAACCAAGACAAAACAAATTTCCAAGTCTGCTAAGACCAGGCATCTTCGCTCACTAGTCTAGCTTCAAACTTCAAAGGATTATCGTTTACGATAGTCTCGTGAATACACAAGTCCTTCGGCTTTGGTACTTGCAAGTTCCAAATCAAAGTGATCCCAAAGGGATACCAAACCAAATGTCCAACTAAGGACCAAACCAAGTGTCCAACTAAGGACCAAACCAAGTGTCCAACTAAGGACTGGGAGACGCTCCACTTATACTTAACTGAAAATATCAATGACGTCACCAGAAGACTCGTCTTATCGTTTCGCTCTACCAAAAATCAAGGGTCCAAATCAGGGCGATAGCCAGGGCAGCAGTCCTTCATAGCCGTCGGGAAGCGGGGAACCTCGCAACAAAGACTTTCGGACCACGTCGACATGCAGGGGTCGATGAAGTGGCGGCCTTCCTCCAGAATTTTCACACGAAGCTCCCCACCGACCTCAGGCTTGGACCGGTACCGCTGGTATCGCCCCACATTTGGGCGCCAACTGAGGTACTGGGTTTTTCAGAACCGGTACTGATCCGGTAACCCAGCGGTGCCAGGGTACACCCAAAGACCTCGGGTACTTTCCTGATTCAGACTACAGAAACTCAGAGTCTTCTAGGTGAAGTCAAAGATCGAATTTATTGGCTGCAACCAATTGACAAGTGTCCTAGAAGTACAACAGCACGATTTGTATGTTCTCAGGAGACTGTGTGTCAATGCAAAATCAGGTTTCCTTATATACAGTTTTTTAAGCTTCAGGCAAACATTCTTGACATTTTGGTTGGTCATTCACATGTTTTCACTACAAAGGAAAAACCAGTGCCATGATGAAACCTCATATTTCATGTCATCCAGCCCATAATAAATTACCCGGCAAGGCCTAGAATTTCACATCAGATAAGTGTGGACCCCCAATAAAAACGGGCACCTCCCCCTCGTAAAGTAAGAAGAAGAAAAGAGCAGGTGCAGGTGTGAGCAAGTTAGGCAGGGTGTGTGAGCGATAATAAGGGTTTTATGGCCTGGTGTGCCTTGATGCTATCTAATTCGGCCACTGGGAGAGGGACTGACCAAACAGGTTTGGCCTGAGGCAATGGTTCCAGACTGCCCAGGTAAGAGAAAAGTCAATCAAGGTGTACGTGTCCTTGGAATCAAATCTGACTGTATTATAAGCCTATGTGAGGGCAACTTTTAAAAATGGCTGCCGTGTATAAAATGGGAGCCACGAGTGCAGGACGAAAATGGCGATTTCGAGGTGAAAACGCTGCTGGATTTGAGCGAAAATGCTCATGCTTAGTGTACTAGTCATTATCGGTCTTTTGATACTAAAATCGTACTGCTGTGGCAAAGTAAATTACATGGGTCCAGAATTTTTAGAACCACATTACTTTAGCATACAAGCGAGCAAGTGATATGTATGCTCAAAATTACTGGTTAATGAGCTAGGAAATGCTTCAGAACAGTAGAAAATATGCTGTTATCAAATGTTCCACCATTCCTATACTTTGTGGTAGTTTATATGCTTTATATCTTTCTAAGATTAATTCAGCCTTTTAGAGCGATATACGTGCACCCCTAGGCAGATAATGCTCATATTTGAATCTGGATTGAAGTCAATGAAAACTGTGTTTAAATGCCGCGGGGAGTGTTTTAAACAACATTTGCCTTACTTTAGCATACAAGCGAGCAAGTGATATGTATGCTCAAAATTAATGGTTAATGAGCTAGGAAATGCTTCAGAACAGTCAAAAATGTGTTGTTATCAAATGTTCCACCATTCCTCTACTTTGTTGTAGTTTATATGCTTTATCACTTTCTAAGCTTAAATAAGCCTTTTAGTGCGATATACGTGCACCCCTAAGGCAGATAATGCTCATATTTGAATCTGGAATAAAGTCAATGAAAACAGCGTTTAAGAGCCGCGGGGAGTGTTTTAAACAACATTTGGCTTACTTTAGCATACAAGCGAGCAAGTGATTTGTATGCTCATAATTAATGGTTAATGAGCTAGGAAATGCTTCAGAACAGTCAAAAATGTGTTGTTATCAAATGTTCCACCATTCCTCTACTTTGTTGTAGTTTATATGCTTTATCACTTTCTAAGCTTAAATAAGCCTTTTAGTGCGATATACGTGCACCCCTAAGGCAGATAATGCTCATATTTGAATCTGGAATAAAGTCAATGAAAACAGCGTTTAAGGGCCGCGGGGAGTGTTTTAAACAACATTTGGCTTACTTTAGCATACAAGCGAGCAAGTGATTTGTATGCTCATAATTAATGGTTAATGAGCTAGGAAATGCTTCAGAACAGTCGAAAATGTGTTGTTATCAAATGTTCCACCATTCCTCTACTTTGTTGTAGTTTATGTGCTTTATCACTTTCTAAGCTGAAATACGCTTTTTAGTGCGATATACGTGCACCCATAAGGCAGAAAATACTCATATTTGAATCTGGATTGAAGTCAATGAAAACTGCGTTTAAATGCTGCAGGGAGTTTTTTAAACAACATTTGGCTTACTTTAGCGTACAAGCGAGCAAGTGATATGTATGCTCAAAATTACTGGTCAATGAGCTAGGAAATGCTTCAGAACAGTTGAAAATGTGCTGTTATCAAATGTACCACCATTCCTATACTTTGTTGTAGTTTATATGCTTTATCACTTTCTAAGCTTAAATAAGCCTTTTACTGCGATATACGTGCACCCCTAAAGCAGATAATGCTCATATTTGAATCTGGAATAACGTCAATGAAAACAGCGTTTAAATGCAGCGGGGAGTGTTTTAAACAACATTTGGCTTACTTTAGCATACAAGCGAGCATGTGATATGTATGCTCAAAATTACTGGTTAATGAGCTAGGAAATGCTTCAGAACAGTAGAAAATATGCTGTTATCAAATGTTCCACCATTCCTATACTTTGTGGTAGTTTATATGCTTTATCTCTTTCTCAGATTAATTCAGCTTTTTAGAGCGATATACGTGCACCCCTAAGGCAGATAGTGCTCATATTTGAATCTGGAATAAAGTCAATGAAAACAGCGTTTAAAGGCCGCGGGGAGTGTTTTAAACAACATTTGGCTTACTTTAACATACAAGCGAGCAAGTGATATGTATGCTCAAAATTACTAGTTAATGAGCTCGGAAATGCTTCAGAACAGTATAAAATATGCTGTTATCAAATGTTCCACCATACCTATACTTTGTGGTAGTTTATATGCTTTATCACTTTCTAAGCTTAAATAAGCTTTTTAGAGCGATATACGTGCACACCTAGGCAGATAATGCTCATATTTGAATCTGGATTGAAGTCAATGAAAACTGTGTTTAAATGCCGCGGGGAGTGTTTTAAACAACATTTGCCTTACTTTAGCACACAAGCGAGCTAGTGATATGTATGCTCAAAATTAATGTTTAATGAGCTAGGAAATGCTTCAGAACAGTCGAAAATGTGTTGTTATCAAATGTTCCACCATTCCTCTACTTTGTTGTAGTTTATATGCTTTATCACTTTCTAAGCTTAAATAAGCCTTTTACTGCGATATACGTGCACCCCTAAGGCAGATAATGCTCATATTTGAATCTGGAATAAAGTCAATGAAAATAGCGTTTAAGGGCCGCGGGGAGTGTTTTAAACAACATTTGGCTTTCTTTAGCATACAAGCGAGCAAGTGATATGTATGCTCAAAATTACTGGTTATGAGCTAGGAAATGCTTCAGAACAGTTGAAAATGTGCTGTTATCAAATGTACCACCATTCCTATACTTTGTTGTGGTTTATATGCTTTATCAATTTCTAAGCTTAAATAAGCCTTTTAGTGCGATATACGTGCACCCCTAAGACAGATAATGCTCATATTTGAATTTGGAATAACGTCAATGAAAACTGCGTTTAAATGCCGCGGGGAGTGTTTTAAACAACATTTGGCTTACTTTAGCATACAAGCGAGCAAGTGATATGTGTGCTCAAAATTAATGGTTAATGAGCTAGGAAATGCTTCAGAACAGTCGAAAATGTGTTGTTATCAAATGTTCCACCATTCCTATACTTTGTTGTAGTTTATATGCTTTATCACTTTCTAAGCTTAAATAAGCCTTTTAGTGCGATATACGTGCACCCCTAAGGCAGATAATGCTCATATTTGAATCTGGATTGAAGTCAATGAAAACTGCGTTCAAATGCCGCGGGAGTGTTTTAAACAACATTTGGCTTACTGAGGTACTGGGTTTTTCAGAACCGGTACTGATCCGGTAACCCAGCGGTGCCAGGGTACACCCAAAGACCTCGGGTACTTTCCTGATTCAGACTACAGAAACTCAGAGTCTTCTAGGTGAAGTCAAAGATCGAATTTATTGGCTGCAACCAATTGACAAGTGTCCTAGAAGTACAACAGCACGATTTGTATGTTCTCAGGAGACTGTGTGTCAATGCAAAATCAGGTTTCCTTATATACAGTTTTTTAAGCTTCAGGCAAACATTCTTGACATTTTGGTTGGTCATTCACATGTTTTCACTACAAAGGAAAAACCAGTGCCATGATGAAACCTCATATTTCATGTCATCCAGCCCATAATAAATTACCCGGCAAGGCCTAGAATTTCACATCAGATAAGTGTGGACCCCCAATAAAAACGGGCACCTCCCCCTCGTAAAGTAAGAAGAAGAAAAGAGCAGGTGCAGGTGTGAGCAAGTTAGGCAGGGTGTGTGAGTGATAATAAGGGTTTTATGGCCTGGTGTGCCTTGATGCTATCTGATTCGGCCACTGGGAGAGGGACTGACCAAACAGGTTTGGCCTGAGGCAATGGTTCCAGCTTGCCCAGGTCAGAGAAAAGTCAATCAAGGTGTACGTGTCCTTGGAATCAAATCTGACTGTATTATAAGCCTATGTGAGGGCAACTTTTAAAAATGGCTGCCGTGTATAAAATAAGAGCCACGAGTGCAGGACGAAAATGGCGATTTCGAGGTGAAAACGCTGCTGGAATTGAGCGAAAATGCTCATGCTTAGTGTACTAGTCATTATCGGTCTTTTGATACTAAAATCGTACTGCTGTGGCAAAGTAAATTACATGGGTCCAGAATTTTTAGACCCACAAACCCTCCTTTTGCCCTTACATAGGCAATAAACCTATTCTCATGCTAATCTGAGTCCAGGTCTATGTTTATAAGGCCATGGAGATGTTGCTGGAGCAAAATTCTAGTACTTGGTAACTCTCTCTGGACAGGTCTCCTTGAACATGAAGTAGCACAAAAGGCCACATATGGCAGGACAAAATAAGGAATACCTCTATCTGCAGTAGGTGGCATAAGATCACACACCCAACAATTAGTGATGTTCACTACTAACTAGTGTTGATGCAGAAGCTGTACAAAAGAATTGCTTACGAATTCTGATCTTCTAACCTGCTCATGTTCAGGAAAAGGGTGAAAAGAGTGCAAAGAAACAATAGTAGGAAAAGACATAGGTTGGGAAGTGGGTGCAGAAGTCAATTGAGTAGAGAAAAACAATCCTACCCATAAATGACAACGTCATGTTTAAAAGACACTAGAAAACACGTTATTAAGAACATATAGACAACGGGAGAAAGTAGTGACCACTATGAAATAATAATTTTTCACAACCCTAACCAAAAAGCAAATCCTAAAATTATCTAGTAACATTTTTAGGGCTCCTCTGCATTTCAGTAATTTTTGTATGTTCAGGTGGAACAGTGGTGACTCCCATCAATGCTCTAAGGTGAAAAGGGGGTACTCTTTCCACAGAAAATGGACTTTATTCTGCTTTTACTAAACAGAATAGTACTTTAAAACAATGCCAGCAAAACAATCAGTCTCCTAACACCTGGTCTATACAATCACACGGAAACCTCTTGTGAAACCAACTATGCCCAGAGTCCGTTCAAAAAGCCTCTCTGGCAGGCTTCTATTGTCCGTCAAATTTTCTTTTGTTGTTTTCTTTCGCATGGGCCTCTCAATTCAGGCCTCTTCGTGAGAAAATACTGCTTAGTTGGAGTGCCCTCCTGGCAAACACCCACAGCTCACTCGAAAGTCTCAGGGCCTGATTCTAACTTTGGAGGACGGTGTTAAACCGTCCCAAAAGTGGCGGATATACCACCTACCGTATTACGAGTCCATTATATCCTATGGAATTCGTAATACGGTAGGTGGTATATCCGCCACTTTTGGGACGGTTTAACACCGTCCTCCAAAGTTAGAATCAGGCCCTCAATGTCTTAAAGCAATGCACCAGTGTCTCTCCTCTGTGGCAGACACTACAAACAATGTGCTCTTCATTGATCAAGGGCACAAATCATCTCGTGCAGACGCAAGCACCATTAATTGGGAAATAGCTCAAGCTCAGCAGCACTTTCAGACTCCAACACTCATTATTTAGTGTCAGAGGACGCTCAAGCTGCTCTTTCATGGGTACCACAATATAGTGCCTTTTTCCAAACTTGAAATCTCCGGTGCACTGCCCTTCTTCCATTGGAGCAAAGAAAAGGGGGGGTGTGGCCAAAACTCAGGCCAAGGTGCTCAAGGGATTGCACACTGTCAGAGGTTACCAGCACATGACAGGTAGAGAAATGAAACCTCAAAACAGCTCTGCCATCAACAAAAGGAATCCTTCTCTTTAGCTCCTTTACACTGAAACTTTGGCTCTGCGATGTCCAACGCCGTCTGATGGAGCAAGTACGATACCATGCGCTGGCGATCGCTGTCCAGCTTTGCTACTTTCTGGGTGCTGAGACTGTAGGGCCAAGACGTCCGTCTTTCATCTGTAGCTGTCACTGATGGGAATTAGGCTTAAATCAATGTCCTGCAGGTTATTATGACTTGATACCCGCAGAATCTAGTGACGTAGGAAATGTGCCACAGTTGTTAGTTTCCTTCAATTTAGTAAAAAAAACAGTTCATGGTTTTTAACAAGGGGACTGCAAGCAGGTGGTCTGCAATCTTCAAAGGAGTAGCCATACACCATGGGCATAAAATACAAAGACAAAGGCAGAAGGGCAAAACAGGGTCTCTAGCATCTTTAATTGGGTTCTCTCCATTATTCTCTGCCATCTATAGCTACATGAGAATTCTATCTGAATGGATTTCCTCACACAGTGGCATTGTCTAATGGGGTAAACACATATTTGCCTCAATGATTAAGTCTAGGTGTTCCTCCTTACCTTAGAACATCTCAATAGAGAAATCACATGATACCGATTATCAGGGACATGTAGAAACCTTCCTTTAAAAACTGTGCATCAGGTGCACTATGCAATACACAGGCTAATAGTCAAATGTGCAAACAAAAAGACAAGAACTAGAGGGTCCTGATATTTGCATGATTTAGGACACATCTGATCCCACCAAAAATTAAAGTAGCAGGAACAGAAGGGAACCGAAAACCAAATTAAAATAGACATTGAAAATTCGTCATGTTCAAAAAGGTAAACATATTATATCTCCTATTGAGATGGAAAACTTGTCTTACTATAATATTGAGTCAGTTAACCAGTCTATCGCTACCCTGACAGTCAGGCTGGAAAACATTGAAGCAGGCCTAAGGCAAATTCTTGAAAACCAGTCTGGTCATACCAAAGGGAATTATACATAACATGGGGTACCTGGTACATCACTGCAGTCTGGAACTGTGAACCTGAACAATACATCAATAATAATAAAAGGGCTGACTGGTGAAAGGAATTCGAAAAAGAGAAATGGGACTAGGGCATAGCTAAAATCTCAATAACTAAGCATGATGCGACATTGGTCAGGGGAAGTAACAAAAGAAAAAATCTATAGGAGAAACAAAAAAAATTATTTGGGTGATAGTCAGGCATGTGACACAACACCGAGAGTACGGGTGATACACAAAGGCCAAAGTTACACAAATTTTAACTCTACCGTTGGCGACTACAACATATACGGTACTCCTAGCTAATGTTTCAGTTCCTTCTTCAGGAAAAAATGAAAACCTGGTTTTCTTTTAAGGAACGAAAGCCATATGCTACTTAGGAAACAGAACATCATTAACTAATGTAATATAGAAATTAGGCCACCTTGAGTCACAGATCTATATTTTTCATCCTTAGGTCCAATCAAGGATACATAAATGTAGGGCTGCCTGTTCCTTTAAGGGAAGGGGCAGTAACATGACTAACTGCAGGTGACACACTTTGATCCTGTATATCTCTTTTTATTTTTCTTCAATACCATTATAGCCAAATAGACATTCACTGGTGAAGTGTTGTCTTTTATGTTCACAGCATGAAATATCATTATCTGTGGAATTTAGTAACCAGAACAAGTTCAACCAACTGTTGCGTAGCGATGGGCATCGTCATGACCATCCCCTCACAACACAGGGGAGCTTGTAATAGTATCAAAAGCAGCAACAAACATGCAAAAAAAACAAATAAAAAATAATAAAAACGCACAAAACGTCAAGCCATCAGATATACTTGCTGTGTATCAAGCACAAAAAGCATAGACAAAACAATAGCATGTGTGAATAAGCGGTGACACACAACACCATGTCATGTACTTTATGCACTGTAAACCTGCAGCCCAAAACCCAATATTTGGGCCTGTTTAATTTGTCAGGTTTAAAATCCTTACCCTCCTTTTGACAGTAGATCACCAGGCAATGGAAATCTGCTGTCAAATATAACTTTACTGTTTCTCTTCTAACATACAGGACCAGCAAGAACAATTCATGATAGGACCAAATACATGAAAATAAATTTCCATTACTTAACTGTTACCCTCTTGTCAGTTACTTCGCAACATCAAGCCACCTTAGTTTTACCTTTCTAAAAGTAAAAATTGTTACACTGACACTCCATATTAATTTGGCACCTACAATTTCCACTGTGAAAAATAAGTCTTAATTGGCAAATCGTTGTCATTAAGGCATGTAGCCTTCAAAAAATTTTTAAAAAAGGCTGCATCTTATTTTCTGTCTAAGACTTAATGCAACACTTCGTTTTCTGTCAAATAAAAGCAACTAGCAGGCATCATTTTATTTTTTTAGAGCGGAGACACAAATGTATCAGTTCTGCAGAGCATTTAACATGATGTTGGGACTTTCGAAGAAACCCCTTTTTTTTATATTTTCCCTTTGGAATTAAGTTCTTTAATTGTATTGATGTTCTTCTGGAGAAACCAGAAATCCCACTTTTAGAGGCCCGTAGGGTCATTCTGCCTTTTTCAGAGACAAGGCCCTAATTTAAAAGGTCACAAGTGTCAACACGACAGCCTCCTCCATTGTTTATGGGAAAACTAAAGATAGCATCTCAGCAGCATGACTTGAGCCAGCCTCTGTAGCTCTCCTAGCTTCTGCCACTCTGAATCTGTCAAAGACAGTAGGCCTTTCTATTTTCCTTCTAACCTGCAATAATTCACTCTATTTAAAAAAAATAATTTTTCCTTTTTAGGCGCTAAAATTTTTTATCTCTATTTCCAGATTATTAAACTACATTTACTGTGAATAATTCACAAACCTTAATAACACACATACCAGTTGTTCGAATAAATGCTTGTTGCAATCCCATGCAATGGTACATATTTCATCAACCTCGAATGAATGAACGTCTCAGTAGGCCCAGCTGAAGTTAGAACCTTCAACCTTGATATTAAAACAAGCCTTTGTACTGGCACATTGACTCATTGAATCATAAGAAGGCACAACCTGCAAATATATATCAAACCTAAATGTATGCATTTACTGAAGCCTGAGACACTTTAAAAAGTACTCTGAATGAAAGAAAATGCAGTTTAAACAGTGCTTTTGCCCAAAATCGACTTTGATATTTTAGGCATTAAAAAATCAATATCCTACAATTTTCTTGCATAATATGCATTACCAGAATGTCTATTACACAATCCATGAGTCAGCCATTGAAAATATTAACTTATACTTTATAGAAATGAGCTTGTTTGCTCCTGCGCCAAGGGAAAATTGCACATACAAATGTCATTTTAGCTGTGCAACATAACTTAAATTACATTTTAATGTTAGGAGGTCATAGTATAGGTATTAAGCTTTATAAATATTAAAAAACGATTTTGAAAGGCACTTATTTTTTAAAATAATTTTTCCATAATTAATAATTTTCTTTAAAAAAAAAAAAAAAAAAATTATTCTTTTTTTTGTGATAATTCCACATATAAAAGCAAGCTGCATCCCTTGCCTATTATTTGGGATACATTAACTCACAAGCCTAAGCGCATAAGCCTAACTTGAAATGCGTCACATTTTTGCGCCACTTTCATTTAAAAGGAAGGTTATGCAAAATTCCACCCATGTTTAACTGGGAAAGTGCTGGCTGAATTGAAAATAGATAATTTCGTTTTTTTTTTTGGGGGGGGGCCCTATTTATATCTATTGAATGTGTTTTCTAATTTATTAAGCATTTAACGGCAGTTTTGTATATGTGCACAATTGCTCATTCTATAAATTAAAGAGCAACATATAGCTATGTTAGCACATCACATGGTTCATTTCTGGATTTTTTCTAAGTTTCTACTTAATATTAATTAACCAACATTTTACTTAACAAACTGTAAACATCAAGAAGACCCACAAACACACATTGAGCTCATTTCAGATATAAACAGAAAACACTCAGTACACACAATACAGCGCGCTTTAGCCATTTTTCATAAATAGCGCCGTCGCAATTTACTTACAGAACCGTTTGCAGATCCTAGTTGTAAGTCATATTTACAAGAGAAAAAAAAAAAAAACTTTTCTCAATTATTTCCAAGAATAGCGGACCCATACTTTATTAAACGTGATGGGGCCTACTCCGTGCTTCACATATAGTTCATAGGTTGGAGTTCCAATCGGAGGAACCGGACATGAGTCCTCCAACCGGGAGTCCCTTTTACAACCAAGACAAAACAAATTTCCAAGTCTGCTAAGACCAGGCATCTTCGCTCACTAGTCTAGCTTCAAACTTCAAAGGATTATCGTTTACGATAGTCTCGTGAATACACGAGTCCTTCGGCTTTGGTACTTGCAAGTTCCAAATCAAAGTGATCCCAAAGGGATACCAAACCAAATGTCCAACTAAGGACCAAACCAAGTGTCCAACTAAGGACCAAACCAAGTGTCCAACTAAGGACTGGGAGACGCTCCACTTATACTTAACTGAAAATATCAATGACGTCACCAGAAGACTCGTCTTATCGTTTCGCTCTACCAAAAATCAAGGGTCCAAATCAGGGCGATAGCCAGGGCAGCAGTCCTTCATAGCCGTCGGGAAGCGGGGAACCTCGCAACAAAGACTTTCGGACCACGTCGACATGCAGGGGTCGATGAAGTGGCGGCCTTCCTCCAGAATTTTCACACGAAGCTCCCCACCGACCTCAGGCTTGGACCGGTACCGCTGGTATCGCCCCACATTTGGGCGCCAACTGAGGTACTGGGTTTTTCAGAACCGGTACTGATCCGGTAACCCAGCGGTGCCAGGGTACACCCAAAGACCTCGGGTACTTTCCTGATTCAGACTACAGAAACTCAGAGTCTTCTAGGTGAAGTCAAAGATCGAATTTATTGGCTGCAACCAATTGACAAGTGTCCTAGAAGTACAACAGCACGATTTGTATGTTCTCAGGAGACTGTGTGTCACTGCAAAATCAGGTTTCCTTATATACAGTTTTTTAAGCTTCAGGCAAACATTCTTGACATTTTGGTTGGTCATTCACATGTTTTCACTACAAAGGAAAAACCAGTGCCATGATGAAACCTCATATTTCATGTCATCCAGCCCATAATAAATTACCCGGCAAGGCCTAGAATTTCACATCAGATAAGTGTGGACCCCCAATAAAAACGGGCACCTCCCCCTCGTAAAGTAAGAAGAAGAAAAGAGCAGGTGCAGGTGTGAGCAAGTTAGGCAGGGTGTGTGAGCGATAATAAGGGTTTTATGGCCTGGTGTGCCTTGATGCTATCTGATTCGGCCACTGGGAGAGGGACTGACCAAACAGGTTTGGCCTGAGGCAATGGTTCCAGCTTGCCCAGGTCAGAGAAAAGTCAATCAAGGTGTACGTGTCCTTGGAATCAAATCTGACTGTGTTATAAGCCTATGTGAGGGCAACTTTTAAAAATGGCTGCCGTGTATAAAATGGGAGCCACGAGTGCAGGACGAAAATGGCGATTTCGAGGTGAAAACGCTGCTGGAATTGAGCGAAAATGCCCATGCTTAGTGTACTAGTCATTATCGGTCTTTTGATACTAAAATCATACTGCTGTGGCAAAGTAAATTACATGGGTCAAGAATTTTTAGAACCACATTACTTTAGCATACAAGCGAGCAAGTGATATGTATGCTCAAAATTACTGGTTAATGAGCTAGGAAATGCTTCAGAACAGTAGAAAATATGCTGTTCTCAAATGTTCCACCATTCCTATACTTTGTGGTAGTTTATATGCTTTATATCTTTCTAAGATTAATTCAGCCTTTTAGAGCGATATACGTGCAACCCTAAGGCAGATAGTGCTCATATTTGAATCTGGAATAAAGTCAATGAAAACAGCGTTTAAAGGCCGCAGGGAGTGTTTTAAACAACAGTTGGCTTTCTTTAACATACAAGCGAGCAATTGATATGTATGCTCAAAATTACTGGTTAATGAGCTCGGAAATGCTTCAGAACAGTATAAAATATGCTGTTATCAAATGTTCCACCATACCTATACTTTGTGGTAGTTTATATGCTTTATCACTTTCTAAGCTTAAATAAGCTTTTTAGAGCGATATACGTGCACACCTAGGCAGATAATGCTCATATTTGAATCTGGATTGAAGTCAATGAAAACTGTGTTTAAATGCTGCGGGGAGTTTTTTAAACAACATTTGGCTTACTTTAGCATACAAGCGAGCAAGTGATATGTATGCTCAAACTTAATGGTTAATGAGCTAGGAAATGCTTCAGAACAGTAGAAAATATGCTGTTATCAAATGTTCCACCATTCCTATACTTTGTGGTAGTTTATATGCTTTATCACTTTCTAAGCTTAAATAAGCTTTTTAGAGCGATATACGTGCACACCTAGGCAGATAATGCTCATATTTGACTCTGGAATAAAGTCAATGAAAACAGCGTTTAAAGGCCGCGGGGAGTGTTTTAAACAACAGTTGGCTTTCTTTAACATACAAGCGAGCAATTGATATGTATGCTCAAAATTACTGGTTAATGAGCTCGGAAATGCTTCAGAACAGTATAAAATATGCTGTTATCAAATGTTCCACCATACCTATACTTTGTGGTAGTTTATATGCTTTATCACTTTCTAAGCTTAAATAAGCTTTTTAGAGCGATATACGTGCACACCTAGGCAGATAATGCTCATATTTGAATCTGGATTGAAGTCAATGAAAACTGTGTTTAAATGCCGCGGGGAGTGTTTTAAACAACATTTCCCTTACTTTAGCATACAAGCGAGCAAGTGATATGTATGCTCAAAATTAATGGTTAATGAGCTAGGAAATGCTTCAGAACAGTCAAAAATGTGTTGTTATCAAATGTTCCACCATTCCTCTACTTTGTTGTAGTTTATATGCTTTATCACTTTCTAAGCTTAAATAAGCCTTTTAGTGCGATATACGTGCACCCCTAAGGCAGATAATGCTCATATTTGAATCTGGAATAAAGTCAATGAAAACAGCGTTTAAGGGCCGCGGGAAGTGTTTTAAACAACATTTGGCTTACTTTAGCATACAAGCGAGCAAGTGATTTGTATGCTCATAATTAATGGTTAATGAGCTAGGAAATGCTTCAGAACAGTCGAAAATGTGTTGTTATCAAATGTTCCACCATTCCTCTACTTTGTTGTAGTTTATGTGCTTTATCACTTTCTAAGCTGAAATACGCTTTTTAGTGCGATATACGTGCACCCATAAGGCAGAAAATACTCATATTTGAATCTGGATTGAAGTCAATGAAAACTGCGTTTAAATGCTGCGGGGAGTTTTTTAAACAACATTTGGCTTACTTTAGCATACAAGCGAGCAAGTGATATGTATGCTCAAAATTACTGGTCAATGAGCTAGGAAATGCTTCAGAACAGTTGAAAATGTGCTGTTATCAAATGTTCCACCATTCCTATACTTTGTGGTAGTTTATATGCTTTATCTCTTTCTAAGATTAATTCAGCTTTTTAGAGCGATATACGTGCACCCCTAAGGCAGATAGTGCTCATATTTGAATCTGGAATAAAGTCAATGAAAACAGCGTTTAAAGGCCGCGGGGAGTGTTTTAAAAAACATTTGGCTTACTTTAGCATACAAGCGAGCAAGTGATATGCATGCTCAAAATCACTGGTTAATGAGCTCGGAAATGCTTCAGAACAGTATAAAATATGCTGTTATCAAATGTTCCACCATACCTATACTTTGTGGTAGTTTATATGCTTTATCACTTTCTAAGCTTAAATAAGCTTTTTAGAGCGATATACGTGCACACCTAGGCAGATAATGCTCATATTTGAATCTGGATTGAAGTCAATGAAAACTGTGTTTAAATGCCGCGGGGAGTGTTTTAAACAACATTTGCCTTACTTTAGCACACAAGCGAGCTAGTGATATGTATGCTCAAAATTAATGTTTAATGAGCTAGGAAATGCTTCAGAACAGTCGAAAATGTGTTGTTATCAAATGTTCCACCATTCCTCTACTTTGTTGTAGTTTATATGCTTTATCACTTTCTAAGCTTAAATAAGCCTTTTACTGCGATATACGTGCACCCCTAAGGCAGATAATGCTCATATTTGAATCTGGAATAAAGTCAATGAAAATAGCGTTTAAGGGCCGCAGGGAGTGTTTTAAACAACATTTGGCTTTCTTTAGCATACAAGCGAGCAAGTGATATGTATGCTCAAAATTACTGGTTATGAGCTAGGAAATGCTTCAGAACAGTTGAAAATGTGCTATTATCAAATGTACCACCATTCCTATACTTTGTTGTGGTTTATATGCTTTATCAATTTCTAAGCTTAAATAAGCCTTTTAGTGCGATATACGTGCACCCCTAAGACAGATAATGCTCATATTTGAATCTGGAATAACGTCAATGAAAACTGCGTTTAAATGCCGCGGGGAGTGTTTTAAAAAACATTTGGCTTACTTTAGCATACAAGCGAGCAAGTGATATGCATGCTCAAAATCACTGGTTAATGAGCTTGGAAATGCTTCAGAACAGTTGAAAATGTGCTGTTATCAAATGTACCACCATTCCTATACTTTGTTGTAGTTTATATGCTTTATCACTTTCTAAGCTTAAATAAGCGCGATATACGTGCACCCCTAAGACAGATAATGCTCATATTTGAATCTGGAATAACGTCAATGAAAACTGCGTTTAAATGCCACGGGGAGTGTTTTAAACAACATTTGGCTTACTTTAGCATACAAGCGAGCAAGTGATATGTGTGCTCAAAATTAATGGTTAATGAGCTAGGAAATGCTTCAGAACAGTCGAAAATGTGTTGTTATCAAATGTTCCACCATTCCTATACTTTGTTGTAGTTTATATGCTTTATCACTTTCTAAGCTTAAGTGCGATATACGTGCACCCCTAAGGCAGATAATGCTCATATTTGAATCTGGATTGAAGTCAATGAAAACTGCGTTTAAATGCTGCGGGAGTGTTTTAAACAACATTTGGCTTACTGAGGTACTGGGTTTTTCAGAACCGGTACTGATCCGGTAACCCAGCGGTGCCAGGGTACACCCAAAGACCTCAGGTACTTTCCTGATTCAGACTACAGAAACTCAGAGTCTTCTAGGTGAAGTCAAAGATCGAATTTATTGGCTGCAACCAATTGACAAGTGTCCTAGAAAACAGCACGATTTGTATGTTCTCAGGAGACTGTGTGTCAATGCAAAATCAGGTTTCCTTATATACAGTTTTTTAAGCTTCAGGCAAACATTCTTGACATTTTGGTTGGTCATTCACATGTTTTCACTACAAAGGAAAAACCAGTGCCATGATGAAACCTCATATTTCATGTCATCCAGCCCATAATAAATTACCCGGCAAGGCCTAGAATTTCACATCAGATAAGTGTGGACCCCCAATAAAAACGGGCACCTCCCCCTCGTAAAGTAAGAAGAAAAAAAGAGCAGGTGCAGGTGTGAGCAAGTTAGGCAGGGTGTGTGAGCGATAATAAGGGTTTTATGGCCTGGTGTGCCTTGATGCTATCTGATTCGGCCACTGGGAGAGGGACTGACCAAACAGGTTTGGCCTGAGGCAATGGTTCCTGCTTGCCCAGGTCAGAGAAAAGTCAATCAAGGTGTACGTGTCCTTGGAATCAAATCTGACTGTATTATAAGCCTATGTGAGGGCAACTTTTAAAAATGGCTGCCGTGTATAAAATGGGAGCCACGAGTGCAGGACGAAAATGGCGATTTCGAGGTGAAAACGCTGCTGGAATTGAGCGAAAATGCTCATGCTTAGTGTACTAGTCATTATCGGTCTTTTGATACTAAAATCGTACTGCTGTGGCAAAGTAAATTACATGGGTCCAGAATTTTTAGAACCACAAACCCTCCTTTTGCCCTTACATAGGCAATAAACCTATTCTCATGCTAATCTGAGTCCAGGTCTATGTTTATAAGGCCATGGAGATGTTGCTGGAGCAAAATTCTAGTACTTGGTAACTCTCTCTGGACAGGTCTCCTTGAACATGAAGTAGCACAAAAGGCCACATATGGCAGGACAAAATAAGGAATACCTCTATCTGCAGTAGGTGGCATAAGATCACACACCCAACAATTAGTGATGTTCACTACTAACTAGTGTTGATGCAGAAGCTGTACAAAATAATTGCTTACGAATTCTGATCTTCTAACCTGCTCATGTTCAGGAAAAGGGTGAAAAGAGTGCAAAGAAACAATAGTAGGAAAAGACATAGGTTGGGAAGTGGGTGCAGAAGTCAATTGAGTAGAGAAAAACAATCCTACCCATAAATGACAACGTCATGTTTAAAAGACACTAGAAAACACGTTATTAAGAACATATAGACAACGGGAGAAAGTAGTGACCACTATGAAATAATAATTTTTCACAACCCTAACCAAAAAGCAAATCCTAAAATTATCTAGTAACATTTTTAGGGCTCCTCTGCATTTCAGTAATTTTTGTATGTTCAGGTGGAACAGTGGTGACTCCCATCAATGCTCTAAGGTGAAAAGGGGGTACTCTTTCCACAGAAAATGGACTTTATTCTGCTTTTACTAAACAGAATAGTACTTTAAAACAATGCCAGCAAAACAATCAGTCTCCTAACACCTAGTCTATACAATCACACGGAAACCTCTTGTGAAACCAACTATGCCCAGAGTCCGTTCAAAAAGCCTCTCTGGCAGGCTTCTATTGTCCTTCAAATTTTCTTTTGTTGTTTTCTTTCGCATGGGTCTCTCAATTCAGGCCTCTTCGTGAGAAAATACTGCTTAGTTGGAGTGCCCTCCTGGCAAACACCCACAGCTCACTCGAAAGTCTCAATGTCTTAAAGCAATGCACCAGTTTCTCTCCTCTGTGGCAGACACTACAAACAATGTGCTCTTCATTGATCAAGGGCACAAATCATCTCGTGCAGACGCAAGCACCATTAATTGGGAAATAGCTCAAGCTCAGCAGCACTTTCAGACTCCAACACTCATTATTTAGTGTCAGAGGACGCTCAAGCTGCTCTTTCATGGGCACCACAATATAGTGCCTTTTTCCAAACTTGAAATCTCCGGTACACTGCCCTTCTTCCATTGGAGCAAAGAAAAGAGGGTGTGTGGCCAAAACTCAGGCCAAGGTGCTCAAGGGATTGCACACTGTCAGAGGTTACCAGCACATGACAGGTAGAGAAATGAAACCTCAAAACAGCTCTGCCATCAACAACAGGAATCCTTCTCTTTAGCTCCTTTACACTGAAACTTTGGCTCTGCGATGTCCAACGCCGTCTGATGGAGCAAGTACGATACCATGCGCTGGCGATCGCTGTCCAGCTTTGCTACTTTCTGGGTGCTGAGACTGTAGGGCCAAGACGTCCGTCTTTCATCTGTAGCTGTCACTGATGGGAATTAGGCTTAAATCAATGTCCTGCAGGTTATTATGACTTGATACCCGCAGAATCTAGTGACGTAGGAAATGTGCCACAGTTGTTAGTTTCCTTCAATTTAGTAAAAAAAAACAGTTCATGGTTTTTAACAAGGGGACTGCAAGCAGGTGGTCTGCAATCTTCAAAGGAGTAGCAATACACCATGGGCATAAAATACAAAGACAAAGGCAGAAGGGCAAAACAGGGTCTCTAGCATCTTTAATTGGGTTCTCTCCATTATTCTCTGCCATCTATAGCTACATGAGAATTCTATCTGAATGGATTTCCTCACACAGTGTCATTGTCTAATGGGGTAAACACATATTTGCCTCAATGATTAAGTCTAGGTGTTCCTCCTTACCTTAGAACATCTCAATAGAGAAATCACATGATACCGATTATCAGGGACATGTAGAAACCTTCCTTTAAAAACTGTGCATCAGGTGCACTATGCAATACACAGGCTAATAGTCAAATGTGCAAACAAAAAGACAAGAACTAGAGGGTCCTGATATTTGCATGATTTAGGACACATCTGATCCCACCAAAAATTAAAGTAGCAGGAACAGAAGGGAACCGAAAACCAAATTAAAATAGACATTGAAAATTCGTCATGTTCAAAAAGGTAAACATAAGATATCTCCTATTGAGATGGAAAACTTGTCTTACTATAATATTGAGTCAGTTAACCAGTCTATCGCTACCCTGACAGTCAGGCTGGAAAACATTGAAGCAGGCCTAAGGCAAATTCTTGAAAAACAGTCTGGTCATACCAAAGGGAATTATACATAACATGGGGTACCTGGTACATCATTGCAGTCTGGAAATGTGAACCAGAACAATACATCAATAATAATAAAAGGGCTGACTGGTGAAAGGAATTCGAAAAAGAGAAATGGGACTAGGGCATAGCTAAAATCTCAATAACTAAGCATGATGCGACATTGGTCAGGGGAAGTAACAAAAGAAAAAATCTATAGGAGAAACAAAAAAAATTATTTGGATGATAGTCAGGCATGTGACACAACACCGAGAGTACGGGTGATACACAAAGGCCAAAGTTACACAAATTTTAACTCTACCGTTGGCGACTACAACATATACAGTACTCCTAGCTAATGTTTCAGTTCCTTCTTCAGGAAAAAATGAAAACCTGGTTTTCTTTTAAGGAACGAAACCCATATGCTACTTAGGAAACAGAACATCATTAACTAATGTAATATAGAAATTAGGCCACCTTGAGTCACAGATCTATAATTTCATCCTTAGGTCCAATCAAGGATACATAAATGTAGGGCTGCCTGTTCCTTTAAGGGAAGGGGCAGTAACATGACTAACTGCAGGTGACACACTTTGATCCTGTATATCTCTTTTTATTTTCCTTCAATACCATTATAGCCATATAGACATTCACTGGTGAAGTGTTGTCTTTTATGTTCACAGCATGAAATATCATTATCTGTGGAATTTAGTAACCAGAACAAGTTCAACCAACTGTTGCGTAGCGATGGGCATCGTCATGACCATCCCCTCACAACACAGGGGAGCTTGTAATAGTATCAAAAGCAGCAACAAACATGCAAAAAAAACAAATAAAAAATAATAAAAACGCACAAAACGTCAAGCCATCAGATATACTTGCTGTGTATCAAGCACAAAAAGCATAGACAAAACAATAGCATGTGTGAATAAGCGGTGACACACAACACCATGTCATGTACTTTATGCACTGTAAACCTGCAGCCCAAAACCCAATATTTGGGCCTGTTTAATTTGTCAGGTTTAAAATCCTTACCCTCCTTTTGACAGTAGATCACCAGGCAATGGAAATCTGCTGTCAAATATAACTTTACTGTTTCTCTTCTAACATACAGGACCAGCAAGAACAATTCATGATAGGACCAAATACATGAAAATAAATTTCCATTACTTAACTGTTACCCTCTTGTCAGTTACTTCGCAACATCAAGCCACCTTAGTTTTACCTTTCTAAAAGTAAAAATTGTTACACTGACACTCCATATTAATTTGGCACCTACAATTTCCACTGTGAAAAATAAGTCTTAATTGGCAAATCGTTCTCATTAAGGCATGTAGCCTTCAAAATTTTTTAAAAAAAGGCTGCATCTTATTTTCTGTCTAAGACTTAATGCAACACTTCGTTTTCTGTCAAATAAAAGCAACTAGCAGGCATCATTTTATTTTTTTAGAGCGGAGACACAAATGTATCAGTTCTGCAGAGCATTTAACATGATGTTGGGACTTTCGAAGAAACCCCTTTTTTTTATATTTTCCCTTTGGAATTAAGTTCTTTAATTGTATTGATGTTCTTCTGGAGAAACCAGAAATCCCACTTTTAGAGGCCCGTAGGGTCATTCTGCCTTTTTCAGAGACAAGGCCCTAATTTAAAAGGTCACAAGTGTCAACACGACAGCCTCCTCCATTGTTTATGGGAAAACTAAAGATAGCATCTCAGCAGCATGACTTGAGCCAGCCTCTGTAGCTCTCCTAGCTTCTGCCACTCTGAATCTGTCAAAGACAGTAGGCCTTTCTATTTTCCTTCTAACCTGCAATAATTCACTCTATTTAAAAAAAAAAAAAATTCCTTTTTAGGCGCTAAAAAAAATTATCTCTATTTCCAGATTATTAAACTACATTTACTGTGAATAATTCACAAACCTTAATAACACACATACCAGTTGTTCGAATAAATGCTTGTTGCAATCCCATGCAATGGTACATATTTCATCAACCTCGAATGAATGAACGTCTCAGTAGGCCCAGCTGAAGTTAGAACCTTCAACCTTGATATTAAAACAAGCCTTTGTACTGGCACATTGACTCATTGAATCATAAGAAGGCACAACCTGCAAATATATATCAAACCTAAATGTATGCATTTACTGAAGCCTGAGACACTTTAAAAAGTACTCTGAATGAAAGAAAATGCAGTTTAAACAGTGCTTTTGCCCAAAATCGACTTTGATATTTTAGGCATTAAAAAATCAATATCCTACAATTTTCTTGCATAATATGCATTACCAGAATGTCTATTACACAATCCATGAGTCAGCCATTGAAAATATTAACTTATACTTTATAGAAATGAGCTTGTTTGCTCCTGCGCCAAGGGAAAATTGCACATACAAATGTCATTTTAGCTGTGCAACATAACTTAAATTAAATTTTAATGTTAGGAGGTCATAGTATAGGTATTAAGCTTTATAAATATTAAAAAACGATTTTGAAAGGCACTTATTTTTTAAAATAATTTTTCCATAATTAATAATTTTCTTTAAAAAAAATAAAAAAAAACAATTATTCTTTTTTTTGTGATAATTCCACATATAAAAGCAAGCTGCATCCCTTGCCTATTATTTGGGATACATTAACTCACAAGCCTAAGCGCATAAGCCTAACTTGAAATGCGTCACATTTTTGCGCCACTTTCATTTAAAAGGAAGGTTATGCAAAATTCCACCCATGTTTAACTGGGAAAGTGCTGGCTCAATTGAAAATAGATAATTTCGTTTTTTTTTGGGGGGGGGGGCCCTATTTATATCTATTGAATGTGTTTTCTAATTTATTAAGCATTTAACGGCAGTTTTGTATATGTGCACAATTGCTCATTCTATAAATTAAAGAGCAACATATAGCTATGTTAGCACATCACATGGTTCATTTCTGGATTTTTTCTAAGTTTCTACTTAATATTAATTAACCAACATTTTACTTAACAAACTGTAAACATCAAGAAGACCCACAAACACACATTGAGCTCATTTCAGATATAAACAGAAAACACTCAGTACACACAATACAGCGCGCTTTAGCCATTTTTCATAAATAGCGCCGTCGCAATTTACTTACAGAACCGTTTGCAGATCCTAGTTGTAAGTCATATTTACAAGAGAAAAAAATAAAAAAACTTTTCTCAATTATTTCCAAGAATAGCGGACCCATACTTTATTAAAAGTGATGGGTCCTACTCCGTGCTTCACATATAGTTCATAGGTTGGAGTTCCAATCGGAGGAACCGGACATGAGTCCTCCAACCGGGAGTCCCTTTTACAACCAAGACAAAACAAATTTCCAAGTCTGCTAAGACCAGGCATCTTCGCTCACTAGTCTAGCTTCAAACTTCAAAGGATTATCGTTTACGATAGTCTCGTGAATACACGAGTCCTTCGGCTTTGGTACTTGCAAGTTCCAAATCAAAGTGATCCCAAAGGGATACCAAACCAAATGTCCAACTAAGGACCAAACCAAGTGTCCAACTAAGGACCAAACCAAGTGTCCAACTAAGGACTGGGAGACGCTCCACTTATACTTAACTGAAAATATCAATGACGTCACCAGAAGACTCGTCTTATCGTTTCGCTCTACCAAAAATCAAGGGTCCAAATCAGGGCGATAGCCAGGGCAGCAGTCCTTCATAGCCGTCGGGAAGCGGGGAACCTCGCAACAAAGACTTTCGGACCACGTCGACATGCAGGGGTCGATGAAGTGGCGGCCTTCCTCCAGAATTTTCACACGAAGCTCCCCGCCGACCTCAGGCTTGGACCGGTACCGCTGGTATCGCCCCACGTTTGGGCGCCAACTGAGGTACTGGGTTTTTCAGAACCGGTACTGATCCGGTAACCCAGCGGTGCCAGGGTACACCCAAAGACCTCGGGTACTTTCCTGATTCAGACTACAGAAACTGAGAGTCTTCTAGGTGAAGTCAAAGATCGAATTTATTGGCTGCAACCAATTGACAAGTGTCCTAGAAAACAGCACGATTTGTATGTTCTCAGGAGACTGTGTGTCAATGCAAAATCAGGTTTCCTTATATACAGTTTTTTAAGCTTCAGGCAAACATTCTTGACATTTTGGTTGGTCATTCACATGTTTTCACTACAAAGGAAAAACCAGTGCCATGATGAAACCTCATATTTCATGTCATCCAGCCCATAATAAATTACCCGGCAAGGCCTAGAATTTCACATCAGATAAGTGTGGACCCCCAATAAAAACGGGCACCTCCCCCTCGTAAAGTAAGAAGAAGAAAAGAGCAGGTGCAGGTGTGAGCAAGTTAGGCAGGGAGTGTGAGCGATAATAAGGGTTTTATGGCCTGGTGTGCCTTGATGCTATCTGATTCGGCCACTGGGAGAGGGACTGACCAAACAGGTTTGGCCTGAGGCAATGGTTCCAGCTTGCCCAGGTCAGAGAAAAGTCAATCAAGGTGTACGTGTCCTTGGAATCAAATCTGACTGTGTTATAAGCGTATGTGAGGGCAACTTTTAAAAATGGCTGCCGTGTATAAAATGGGAGCCACGAGTGCAGGACGAAAATGGCGATTTCGAGGTGAAAACGCTGCTGGAATTGAGCGAAAATGCTCATGCTTAGTGTACTCGTCATTATCGGTCTTTTGATACTAAAATCATACTGCTGTGGCAAAGTAAATTACATGGGTCCAGAATTTTTAGAACCACATTACTTTAGCATACAAGCGAGCAAGTGATATGTATGCTCAAAATTACTGGTTAATGAGCTAGGAAATGCTTCAGAACAGTAGAAAATATGCTGTTATCAAATGTTCCACCATTCCTATACTTTGTGGTAGTTTATATGCTTTATATCTTTCTAAGATTAATTCAGCCTTTTAGAGCGATATACGTGCACCCCTAAGGCAGATAGTGCTCATATTTGAATCTGGAATAAAGTCAATGAAAACAGCGTTTAAAGGCCGCGGGGAGTGTTTTAAACAACAGTTGGCTTTCTTTAACATACAAGCGAGCAATTGATATGTATGCTCAAAATTACTGGTTAATGAGCTCGGAAATGCTTCAGAACAGTATAAAATATGCTGTTATCAAATGTTCCACCATACCTATACTTTGTGGTAGTTTATATGCTTTATATCTTTCTAAGCTTAAATAAGCTTTTTAGAGCGATATACGTGCACACCTAGGCAGATAATGCTCATATTTGAATCTGGATTGAAGTCAATGAAAACTGTGTTTAAATGCCGCGGGGAGTGTTTTAAACAACATTTGCCTTACTTTAGCATACAAGTGAGCAAGTGATATGTATGCTCAAAATTAATGGTTAATGAGCTAGGAAATGCTTCAGAACAGTCAAAAATGTGTTGTTATCAAATGTTCCACCACTCCTCTACTTTGTTGTAGTTTATATGCTTTATCACTTTCTAAGCTTAAATAAGCCTTTTAGTGCGATATACGTGCACCCCTAAGGCAGATAATGCTCATATTTGAATCTGGAATAAAGTCAATGAAAACAGCGTTTAAGGGCCGCGGGGAGTGTTTTAAACAACATTTGGCTTACTTTAGCATACAAGCGAGTAAGTGATTTGTATGCTCATAATTAATGGTTAATGAGCTAGGAAATGCTTCAAAACAGTCGAAAATGTGTTGTTATCAAATGTTCCACCATTCCTCTACTTTGTTGTAGTTTATGTGCTTTATCACTTTCTAAGCTGAAATACGCTTTTTAGTGCGATATACGTGCACCCATAAGGCAGAAAATACTCATATTTGAATCTGGATTGAAGTCAATGAAAACTGCGTTTAAATGCTGCGGGGAGTTTTTTAAACAACATTTGGCTTACTTTAGCATACAAGCGAGCAAGTGATATGTATGCTCAAAATTACTGGTCAATGAGCTAGGAAATGCTTCAGAACAGTTGAAAATGTGCTGTTATCAAATGTACCACCATTCCTATACTTTGTTGTAGTTTATATGCTTTATCACTTTCTAAGCTTAAATAAGCCTTTTAGTGCGATATACGTGCACCCCTAAGGCAGATAATGCTCATATTTGAATATGGAATAAAGTCAATGAAAACAGCGTTTAAGGGCCGCGGGGAGTGTTTTAAACAACATTTGGCTTACTTTAGCATACAAGCGAGCATGTGATATGTATGCTCAAAATGACTGGTTAATGAGCTAGGAAATGCTTCAGAACAGTAGAAAATATGCTGTTATCAAATGTTCCACCATTCCTATACTTTGTGGTAGTTTATATACTTTATCTCTTTCTAAGATTAATTCAGCTTTTTAGAGCGATATACGTGCACCCCTAAGGCAGATAGTGCTCATATTTGAATCTGGAATAAAGTCAATGAAAACAGCGTTTAAAGGCAGCGGGGAGTGTTTTAAACAACATTTGGCTTACTTTAACATACAAGCGAGCAAGTGATATGTATGCTCAAAATTACTAGTTAATGAGCTCGGAAATGCTTCAGAACAGTATAAAATATGCTGTTATCAAATGTTCTACCATACCTATACTTTGTGGTAGATTATATGCTTTATCACTTTCTAAGCTTAAATAAGCTTTTTAGAGCGATATACGTGCACACCTAGGCAGATAATGCTCATATTTGAATCTGGATTGAAGTCAATGAAAACTGTGTTTAAATGCCGCGGGGAGTGTTTTAAACAACATTTGCCTTACTTTAGCACACAAGCGAGCTAGTGATATGTATGCTCAAAATTAATGTTTAATGAGCTAGGAAATGCTTCAGAACAGTCGAAAATGTGTTGTTATCAAATGTTCCACCATTCCTCTACTTTGTTGTAGTTTATATGCTTTATCACTTTCTAAGCTTAAATAAGCCTTTTACTGCGATATACGTGCACCCCTAAGGCAGATAATGCTCATATTTGAATCTGGAATAAAGTCAATGAAAATAGCGTTTAAGGACCGCGGGGAGTGTTTTAAACAACATTTGGCTTTCTTTAGCATACACGCGAGCAAGTGATATGCATGCTCAAAATCACTGGTTAATGAGCTTGGAAATGCTTCAGAACAGTTGAAAATGTGCTGTTATCAAATGTACCACCATTCCTATACTTTGTTGTAGTTTATATGCTTTATCACTTTCTAAGCTTAAATAAGCGCGATATACGTGCACCCCTAAGACAGATAATGCTCATATTTGAATCTGGAATAACGTCAATGAAAACTGCATTTAAATGCTGCGGGGAGTGTTTTAAACAACATTTGGCTTACTTTAGCATACAAGCGAGCAAGTGATATGTGTGCTCAAAATTAATGGTTAATGAGCTAGGAAATGCTTCAGAACAGTCGAAAATGTGTTGTTATCAAATGTTCCACCATTCCTATACTTTGTTGTAGTTTATATGCTTTATCACTTTCTAAGCTTAAATAAGCCTTTTAGTGCGATATACGTGCACCGCTAAGGCAGATAATGCTCATATTTGAATCTGGATTGAAGTCAATGAAAACTGCGTTTGAATGCCGCAGGAGTGTTTTAAACAACATTTGGCTTACTGAGGTACTGGGTTTTTCAGAACCGGTACTGATCCGGTAACCCAGCGGTGCCAGGGTACACCCAAAGACCTCGGGTACTTTCCTGATTCAGACTACAGAAACTGAGAGTCTTCTAGGTGAAGTCAAAGATCGAATTTATTGGCTGCAACCAATTGACAAGTGTCCTAGAAAACAGCACGATTTGTATGTTCTCAGGAGACTGTGTGTCAATGCAAAATCAGGTTTCCTTATATACAGTTTTTTAAGCTTCAGGCAAACATTCTTGACATTTTGGTTGGTCATTCACATGTTTTCACTACAAAGGAAAAACCAGTGCCATGATGAAACCTCATATTTCATGTCATCCAGCCCATAATAAATTACCCGGCAAGGCCTAGAATTTCACATCAGATAAGTGTGGACCCCCAATAAAAACGGGCACCTCCCCCTCGTAAAGTAAGAAGAAAAAAAGAGCAGGTGCAGGTGTGAGCAAGTTAGGCAGGGTGTGTGAGCGATAATAAGGGTTTTATGGCCTGGTGTGCCTTGATGCTATCTGATTCGGCCACTGGGAGAGGGACTGACCAAACAGGTTTGGCCTGAGGCAATGGTTCCAGCTTGCCCAGGTCAGAGAAAAGTCAATCAAGGTGTACGTGTCCTTGGAATCAAATCTGACTGTATTATAAGCCTATGTGAGGGCAACTTTTAAAAATGGCTGCCGTGTATAAAATGGGAGCCACGAGTGCAGGACGAAAATGGCGATTTCGAGGTGAAAACGCTGCTGGAATTGAGCGAAAATGCTCATGCTTAGTGTACTAGTCATTATCGGTCTTTTTATACTAAAATCGTACTGCTGTGGCAAAGTAAATTACATGGGTCCAGAATTTTTAGAACCACAAACCCTCCTTTTGCCCTTACATAGGCAATAAACCTATTCTCATGCTAATCTGAGTCCAGGTCTATGTTTATAAGGCCATGGAGATGTTGCTGGAGCAAAATTCTAGTACTTGGTAACTCTCTCTGGACAGGTCTCCTTGAACATGAAGTAGCACAAAAGGCCACATATGGCAGGACAAAATAAGGAATACCTCTATCTGCAGTAGGTGGCATAAGATCACACACCCAACAATTAGTGATGTTCACTACTAACTAGTGTTGATGCAGAAGCTGTACAAAAGAATTGCTTACGAATTCTGATCTTCTAACCTGCTCATGTTCAGGAAAAGGGTGAAAAGAGTGCAAAGAAACAATAGTAGGAAAAGACATAGGTTGGGAAGTGGGTGCAGAAGTCAATTGAGTAGAGAAAAACAATCCTACCCATAAATGACAACGTCATGTTTAAAAGACACTAGAAAACACGTTATTAAGAACATATAGACAACGGGAGAAAGTAGTGACCACTATGAAATAATAATTTTTCACAACCCTAACCAAAAAGCAAATCCTAAAATTATCTAGTAACATTTTTAGGGCTCCTCTGCATTTCAGTAATTTTTGTATGTTCAGGTGGAACAGTGGTGACTCCCATCAATGCTCTAAGGTGAAAAGGGGGTACTCTTTCCACAGAAAATGGACTTTATTCTGCTTTTACTAAACAGAATAGTACTTTAAAACAATGCCAGCAAAACAATCAGTCTCCTAACACCTAGTCTATACAATCACACGGAAACCTCTTGTGAAACCAACTATGCCCAGAGTCCGTTCAAAAAGCCTCTCTGGCAGGCTTCTATTGTCCTTCAAATTTTCTTTTGTTGTTTTCTTTCGCATGGGCCTCTCAATTCAGGCCTCTTCGTGAGAAAATACTGCTTAGTTGGAGTGCCCTCCTGGCAAACACCCAAAGCTCACTCGAAAGTCTCAATGTCTTAAAGCAATGCACCAGTGTCTCTCCTCTGTGGCAGACACTACAAACAATGTGCTCTTCATTGATCAAGGGCACAAATCATCTCGTGCAGACGCAAGCACCATTAATTGGGAAATAGCTCAAGCTCAGCAGCACTTTCAGACTCCAACACTCATTATTTAGTGTCAGAGGACGCTCAAGCTGCTCTTTCATGGGCACCACAATATAGTGCCTTTTTCCAAACTTGAAATCTCCGGTGCACTGCCCTTCTTCCATTGGAGCAAAGAAAAGGGGGTGTGTGGCCAAACCTCAGGCCAAGGTGCTCAAGGGATTGCACACTGTCAGAGGTTACCAGCACATGACAGGTAGAGAAATGAAACCTCAAAACAGCTCTGCCATCAACAACAGGAATCCTTCTCTTTAGCTCCTTTACACTGAAACTTTGGCTCTGCGATGTCCAACGCCGTCTGATGGAGCAAGTACGATACCATGCGCTGGCGATCGCTGTCCAGCTTTGCTACTTTCTGGGTGCTGAGACTGTAGGGCCAAGACGTCCGTCTTTCATCTGTAGCTGTCACTGATGGGAATTAGGCTTAAATCAATGTCCTGCAGGTTATTATGACTTGATACCCGCAGAATCTAGTGACGTAGGAAATGTGCCACAGTTGTTAGTTTCCTTCAATTTAGTAAAAAAAACAGTTCATGGTTTTTAACAAGGGGACTGCAAGCAGGTGGTCTGCAATCTTCAAAGGAGTAGCCATACACCATGGGCATAAAATACAAAGACAAAGGCAGAAGGGCAAAACAGGGTCTCTAGCATCTTTAATTGGGTTCTCTCCATTATTCTCTGCCATCTATAGCTACATGAGAATTCTATCTGAATGGATTTCCTCATACAGTGGCATTGTCTAATGGGGTAAACACATATTTGCCTCAATGATTAAGTCTAGGTGTTCCTCCTTACCTTAGAACATCTCAATAGAGAAATCACATGATACGGATTATCAGGGACATGTAGAAACCTTCCTTTAAAAACTGTGCATCAGGTGCACTATGCAATACACAGGCTAATAGTCAAATGTGCAAACAAAAAGACAAGAACTAGAGGGTCCTGATATTTGCATGATTTAGGACACATCTGATCCCACCAAAAATTAAAGTAGCAGGAACAGAAGGGAACCGAAAACCAAATTAAAATAGACATTGAAAATTCGTCATGTTCAAAAAGGTAAACATAAGATATCTCCTATTGAGATGGAAAACTTGTCTTACTATAATATTGAGTCAGTTAACCAGTCTATCGCTACCCTGACAGTCAGGCTGGAAAACATTGAAGCAGGCCTAAGGCAAATTCTTGAAAAACAGTCTGGTCATACCAAAGGGAATTATACATAACATGGGGTACGTGGTACATCACTGCAGTCTGGAAATGTGAACCTGAACAATACATCAATAATAATAAAAGGGCTGACTGGTGAAAGGAATTCGAAAAAGAGAAATGGGACTAGGGCATAGCTAAAATCTCAATAACTAAGCATGATGCGACATTGGTCAGGGGAAGTAACAAAAGAAAAAATCTATAGGAGAAACAAAAAAAATTATTTGGATGATAGTCAGGCATGTGACACAACACCGAGAGTACGGGTGATACACAAAGGCCAAAGTTACACAAATTTTAACTCTACTGTTGGCGACTACAACATATACGGTACTCCTAGCTAATGTTTCAGTTCCTTCTTCAGGAAAAAATGAAAACCTGGTTTTCTTTTAAGGAACGAAAGCCATATGCTACTTAGGAAACAGAACATCATTAACTAATGTAATATAGAAATTAGGCCACCTTGAGTCACAGATCTATAATTTCATCCTTAGGTCCAATCAAGGATACATAAATGTAGGGCTGCCTGTTCCTTTAAGGGAAGGGGCAGTAACGTGACTAACTGCAGGTGACACACTTTGATCCTGTATATCTCTTTTTATTTTCCTTCAATACCATTATAGCCAAATAGACATTCACTGGTGAAGTGTTGTCTTTTATGTTCACAGCATGAAATATCATTATCTGTGGAATTTAGTAACCAGAACAAGTTCAACCAACTGTTGCGTAGCGATGGGCATCGTCATGACCATCCCCTCACAACACAGGGGAGCTTGTAATAGTATCAAAAGCAGCATCAAACATGCAAAAAAAACAAATAAAAAATAATAAAAACGCACAAAACGTCAAGCCATCAGATATACTTGCTGTGTATCAAGCACAAAAAGCATAGACAAAACAATAGCATGTGTGAATAAGCGGTGACACACAACACCATGTCATGTACTTTATGCACTGTAAACCTGCAGCCCAAAACCCAATATTTGGGCCTGTTTAATTTGTCAGGTTTAAAATCCTTACCCTCCTTTTGACAGTAGATCACCAGGCAATGGAAATCTGCTGTCAAATATAACTTTACTGTTTCTCTTCTAACATACAGGACCAGCAAGAACAATTCATGATAGGACCAAATACATGAAAATAAATTTCCATTACTTAACTGTTACCCTCTTGTCAGTTACTTCGCAACATCAAGCCACCTTAGTTTTACCTTTCTAAAAGTAAAAATTGTTACACTGACACTCCATATTAATTTGGCACCTACAATTTCCACTGTGAAAAATAAGTCTTAATTGGCAAATCGTTGTCATTAAGGCATGTAGCCTTCAAAATTAAAAAAAAAAAGGCTGCATCTTATTTTCTGTCTAAGACTTAATGCAACACTTCGTTTTCTGTCAAATAAAAGCAACTAGCAGGCATCATTTTATTTTTTTAGAGCGGAGACACAAATGTATCAGTTCTGCAGAGCATTTAACATGATGTTGGGACTTTCGAAGAAACCCCTTTTTTTAATATTTTCCCTTTGGAATTAAGTTCTTTAATTGTATTGATGTTCTTCTGGAGAAACCGGAAATCCCACTTTTAGAGGCCAGTAGGGTCATTCTGCCTTTTTCAGAGACAAGGCCCTAATTTAAAAGGTCACAAGTGTCAACACGACAGCCTCCTCCATTGTTTATGGGAAAACTAAAGATAGCATCTCAGCAGCATGACTTGAGCCAGCCTCTGTAGCTCTCCTAGCTTCTGCCACTCTGAATCTGTCAAAGACAGTAGGCCTTTCTATTTTCCTTCTAACCTGCAATAATTCACTCTATTTAAAAAAAAAAAAAAATCCTTTTTAGGCGCTAAAAAAAATTATCTCTATTTCCAGATTATTAAACTACATTTACTGTGAATAATTCACAAACCTTAATAACACACATACCAGTTGTTAGAATAAATGCTTGTTGCAATCCCATGCAATGGTACATATTTCATCAACCTCGAATGAATGAACGTCTCAGTAGGCCCAGCTGAAGTTAGAACCTTCAACCTTGATATTAAAACAAGCCTTTGTACTGGCACAATGACTCATTGAATCATAAGAAGGCACAACCTGCAAATATATATCAAACCTAAATGTATGCATTTACTGAAGACTGAGACACTTTAAAAAGTACTCTGAATGAAAGAAAATGCAGTTTAAACAGTGCTTTTGCCCAAAATCGACTTTGATATTTTAGGCATTAAAAAATCAATATCCTACAATTTTCTTGCATAATATGCATTACCAGAATGTCTATTACACAATCCATGAGTCAGCCATTGAAAATATTAACTTATACTTTATAGAAATGAGCTTGTTTGCTCCTGCGCCAAGGGAAAATTGCACATACAAATGTCATTTTAGCTGTGCAACATAACTTAAATTAAATTTTAATGTTAGGAGGTCATAGTATAGGTATTAAGCTTTATAAATATTAAAAAACGATTTTGAAAGGCACTTATTTTTTAAATAATTTTTCCATAATTAATAATTTTCTTAAAAAATAAAATAAAAACCCAATTATTCTTTTTTTTGTGATAATTCCACATATAAAAGCAAGCTGCATCCCTTGCCTATTATTTGGGATACATTAACTCACAAGCCTAAGCGCATAATCCTAACTTGAAATGCGTCACATTTTTGCGCCACTTTCATTTAAAAGGAAGGTTAAGCAAAATTCCACCCATGTTTAACTGGGAAAGTGCTGGCTGAATTGAAAATAGATAATTTAGTTTTTTTTTTTGGGGGGGGCCTTATTTATATCTATTGAATGTGTTTTCTAATTCATTAAGCATTTAACAGCAGTTTTGTATATGTGCACAATTGCTCATTCTATAAATTAAAGAGCAACATATAGCTATGTTAGCACATCGCATGGTTCATTTCTGGATTTTTTCTAAGTTTCTACTTAATATTAATTAACCAACATTTTACTTAACAAACTGTAAACATCAAGAAGACCCACAAACACACATTGAGCTCATTTCAGATATAAACAGAAAACACTCAGTACACACAATACAGCGCGCTTTAGCCATTTTTCATAAATAGCGCCGTCGCAATTTACTTACAGAACCGTTTGCAGATCCTAGTTGTAAGTCATATTTACAAGAGAAAAAAACAAAAAAACTTTTCTCAATTATTTCCAAGAATAGCGGACCCATACTTTATTAAACGTGATGGGGCCTACTCCGTGCTTCACATATAGTTCATAGGTTGGAGTTCCAATCGGAGGAACCGGACATGAGTCCTCCAACCGGGAGTCCCTTTTACAACCAAGACAAAACAAATTTCCAAGTCTGCTAAGACCAGGCATCTTCGCTCACTAGTCTAGCTTCAAACTTCAAAGGATTATCGTTTATGATAGTCTCGTGAATACACAAGTCCTTCGGCTTTGGTACTTGCAAGTTCCAAATCAAAGTGATCCCAAAGGGATACCAAACCAAATGTCCAACTAAGGACCAAACCAAGTGTCCAACTAAGGACCAAACCAAGTGTCCAACTAAGGACTGGGAGACGCTCCACTTATACTTAACTGAAAATATCAATGACGTCACCAGAAGACTCGTCTTATCGTTTCGCTCTACCAAAAATCAAGGGTCCAAATCAGGGCGATAGCCAGGGCAGCAGTCCTTCATAGCCGTCGGGAAGCGGGGAACCTCGCAACAAAGACTTTCGGACCACGTCGACATGCAGGGGTCGATGAAGTGGCGGCCTTCCTCCAGAATTTTCACACGAAGCTCCCCACCGACCTCAGGCTTGGACCGGTACCGCTGGTATCGCCCCACGTTTGGGCGCCAACTGAGGTACTGGGTTTTTCAGAACCGGTACTGATCCGGTAACCCAGCGGTGCCAGGGTACACCCAAAGACCTCGGGTACTTTCCTGATTCAGACTACAGAAACTCAGAGTCTTCTAGGTGAAGTCAAAGATCGAATTTATTGGCTGCAACCAATTGACAAGTGTCCTAGAAGTACAACAGCACGATTTGTATGTTCTCAGGAGACTGTGTGTCAATGCAAAATCAGGTTTCCTTATATACAGTTTTTTAAGCTTCAGGCAAACATTCTTGACATTTTGGTTGGTCATTCACATGTTTTCACTACAAAGGAAAAACCAGTGCCATGATGAAACCTCATATTTCATGTCATCCAGCCCATAATAAATTACCCGGCAAGGCCTAGAATTTCACATCAGATAAGTGTGGACCCCCAATAAAAACGGGCACCTCCCCCTCGTAAAGTAAGAAGAAGAAAAGAGCAGGTGCAGGTGTGAGCAAGTTAGGCAGGGTGTGTGAGCGATAATAAGGGTTTTATGGCCTGATGTGCCTTGATGCTATCTGATTCGGCCACTGGGAGAGGGACTGACGAAACAGGTTTGGCCTGAGGCAATGGTTCCAGCTTGCCCAGGTCAGAGAAAAGTCAATCAAGGTGTACGTGTCCTTGGAATCAAATCTGACTGTATTATAAGCCTATGTGAGGGCAACTTTTAAAAATGGCTGCCGTGTATAAAATGGGAGCCACGAGTGCAGGACGAAAATGGCGATTTCGAGGTGAAAACGCTGCTGGAATTGAGCGAAAATGCTCATGCTTAGTGTACTAGTCATTATCGGTCTTTTGATACTAAAATCGTACTGCTGTGGCAAAGTAAATTACATGGGTCCAGAATTTTTAGAACCACAAACCCTCCTTTTGCCCTTACATAGGCAATAAACCTATTCTCATGCTAATCTGAGTCCAGGTCTATGTTTATAAGGCCATAGAGATGTTGCTGGAGCAAAATTCTAGTACTTGGTAACTCTCTCTGGACAGGTCTCCTCGAACATGAAGTAGCACAAAAGGCCACATATGGCAGGACAAAATAAGGAATACCTCTATCTGCAGTAGGTGGCATAAGATCACACACCCAACAATTAGTGATGTTCACTACTAACTAGTGTTGATGTAGAAGCTGTACAAAAGAATTGCTTACAAATTCTGATCTTCTAACCTGCTCATGTTCAGGAAAAGGGTGAAAAGAGTGCAAAGAAACAATAGTAGGAAAAGACATAGGTTGGGAAGTTGGTGCAGAAGTCAATTGAGTAGAGAAAAACAATCCCACCCATAAATGACAACGTCATGTTTAAAAGACACTAGAAAACACGTTATTAAGAACATATAGACAACGGGAGAAAGTAGTGACCACTAATACAAATGAAATAATAATTTTTCACAACCCTAACCAAAAAGCAAATCCTAAAATTATCTAGTAACATTTTTAGGGCTCCTCTGCATTTCAGTAATTTTTGTATGTTCAGGTGGAACAGTGGTGACTCTCATCAATGCTCTAAGGTGAAAAGGGGGTACTCTTTCCACAGAAAATGGACTTTATTCTGCTTTTACTAAACAGAATAGTACTTTAAAACAATGCCAGCAAAACAATCAGTCTCCTAACACCTAGTCTATACAATCACACGGAAACCTCTTGTGAAACCAACTATGCCCAGAGTCCGTTCAAAAAGCCTCTCTGGCAGGCTTCTATTGTCCATCAAATTTTCTTTTGTTGTTTTCTTTCGCATGGGCCTCTCAATTCAGGCCTCTTCGTGAGAAAATACTGCTTAGTTGGAGTGCCCTCCTGGCAAACACCCACAGCTCACTCGAAAGTCTCAATGTCTTAAAGCAATGCACCAGTGTCTCTGCTCTGTGGCAGACACTACAAACAATGTGCTCTTCATTGATCAAGGGCACAAATCATCTCGTGCAGACGCAAGCATTATTAATTGGGAAATAGCTCAAGCTCAGCAGCACTTTCAGACTCCAACACTCATTATTTAGTGTCAGAGGACGCTCAAGCTGCTCTTTCATGGGCACCACAATATAGTGCCTTTTTCCAAACTTGAAATCTCCGGTGCACTGCCCTTCTTCCGTTGGAGCAAAGAAAAGGGGGAGTGTGTGGCCAAAACTCAGGCCAAGGGGCTCAAGGGATTGCACACTGTCAGAGGTTACCAGCACATGACAGGTAGAGAAATGAAACCTCAAAACAGCTCTGCCATCAACAACAGGAATCCTTCTCTTTAGCAATTTTACACGGAAACTTTGGTTTTGTGATGTCCAACGCCGTCTGATGGAGCAAGTACGATACCATGCGCTGGCGATCGCTGTCTAGCTTTGCTACTTTCTGGGTGCTGAGACTGTAGGGCCAAGACGTCCGTCTTTCATCTATAGCTGTCACTGATGGGAATTAGGCTTAAATCAATGTCCTGCAGGTTATTATGACTTGATACCCGCAGAATCTAGTGACGTAGGAAATGTGCCACAGTTGTTAGTTTCCTTCAATTTAGTAAAAAAAAACAGTTCATGGTTTTTAACAAGGGGACTGCAAGCAGGTGGTCTGCAATCTTCAAAGGAGTAGCCATACACCATGGGCATAAAATACAAAGACAAAGGCAGAAGGGCAAAACAGGGTCTCTAGCATCTTTAATTGGGTTCTCTCCATTATTCTCTGCCATCTATAGCTACATGTGAATTCTATCTGAATGGATTTCCTCACACAGTGGCATTGTCTAATGGGGTAAACACATATTTGCCTCAATGATTAAGTCTAGGTGTTCCTCCTTACCTTAGAACATCTCAATAGAGAAATCACATGATACCGATTATCAGGGACATGTAGAAACCTTCCTTTAAAAACTGTGCATCAGGTGCACTATGCAATACACAGGCTAATAGTCAAATGTGCAAACAAAAAGACAAGAACTAGAGGGTCCTGATATTTGCATGATTAGGACACATCTGATCCCACAAAAAATTAAAGTAGCAGGAACAGAATGGAACCGAAAACCAAATTAAAATAGACATTGAAAATTCGTCATGTTCAAAAAGGTAAACATAAGATATCTCCTACTGAAATGGAAAACTTGTCTTACTATAATATTGAGTCAGTTAACCAGTCTATCGCTACCCTGACAGTCAGGCTGGAAAACATTGAAGCAGGCAAATTCTTGAAAACCAGTCTGGTCATACCAAAGGGAATTATACATAACATGGGGGTCCCTGGTACATCACTGCAGTCTGGAAATGTGAACCTGAACAATACATCAATAATAAAAGGGCTGACTGGTGAAAGGAATTAAAAAGAGAAATGGGACTAGGACATAGCTAAAATCTCAATAACTAAGCATGGTGCGACATTGGTCAGGGGAAGTAACAAAAGAAAAAAATCTATAGGAAGAACAAAAAAAAATATTTGGGTGATAGTCAGGCATGTGACACAACACCAAGAGTACGGGTGATACACAAAGGCCAAAGTTACACAAATTTTAACTCTACCGTTGGCGACTACACCATATACGGTACTCCTAGCTAATGTTTCAGTTCCTTCTTCAGGAAAAAATGAAAACCTGGTTTTCTTTTAAGGAACGAAAGCCATATGCTACTTAGGAAACAGAACATCATTAACTAATGTAATATAGAAATTAGGCCACCTTGAGTCACAGATCTATAATTTCATCCTTAGGTCCAATCAAGGATACATAAATGTAGGGCTGCCTGTTCCTTTAAGGGAAGGGGCAGTAACGTGACTAACTGCAGGTGACACACTTTGATCCTGTATATCTCTTTTTATTTTCCTTCAATACCATTATAGCCAAATAGACATTCACTGGTGAAGTGTTGTCTTTTATGTTCACAGCATGAAATATCATTATCTGTGGAATTTAGTAACCAGAACAAGTTCAACCAACTGTTGCGTAGCGATGGGCATCGTCATGACCATCCCCTCACAACACAGGGGAGCTTGTAATAGTATCAAAAGCAGCAACAAACATGCAAAAAACAAATAAAAAAAATAATAAAAACGCACAAAACGTCAAGCCATCAGATATACTTGCTGTGTATCAAGCACAAAAAGCATAGACAAAACAATAGCATGTGTGAATAAGCGGTGACACACAACACCATGTCATGTACTTTATGCACTGTAAACCTGCAGCCCAAAACCCAATATTTGGGCCTGTTTAATTTGTCAGGTTTAAAATCCTTACCCTCCTTTTGACAGTAGATCACCAGGCAATGGAAATCTGCTGTCAAATATAACTTTACTGTTTCTCTTCTATCATACAGGACCAGCAAGAACAATTCATGATAGGACCAAATACATGAAAATAAATTTCCATTACTTAACTGTTACCCTCTTGTCAGTTACTTCGCAACATCAAGCCACCTTAGTTTTACCTTTCTAAAAGTAAAAATGGTTACACTGACACTCCATATTAATTTGGCACCTACAATTTCCACTGTGAAAAATAAGTCTTAATTGGCAAATCGTTCTCATTAAGGCATGTAGCCTTCAAATTTTTAGAAAAGGGCTGCATCTTATTTTCTGTCTAAGATTTAATGCAACACTTCGTTTTCTGTCAAATAAAACAACTAGCAGGCATAATTTTATTTTTTTAGAGTGGAGACGCAAATGTATCAGTTCTGCAGAGCATTTAACATGATGTTGGGACTTTCGAAGAAACCCCTTTTTTTTATATTTTCCCTTTGGAATTAAGTTCTTTAATTGTATTGATGTTCTTCTGGAGAAACCAGAAATCCCACTTTTAGAGGCCCGGTAGGGTCATTCTGCATTTCACAGAGACAAGGCCCTAATTTAAAAGGTCACAAGTGTCAACATGACAGCCTCCTCCATTGTTTATGGGAAAACTAAAGATAGCATCTCAGCAGCATGACTTGAGCCAGCCTCTGTAGCTCTCCTAGCTTCTGCCACTCTGAATCTGTCAAAGACAGTAGGCCTTTCTATTTTCCTTCTAACCTGCAATAATTCACTCTATTTAAAAAAAAATTTTTTTCCTTTTTAGGCGCTAAAAAAATGTATCTCTATTTCCAGATTATTAAACTACATTTACTGTGAATAATTCACAAACCTTAATAACACACATACCAGTTGTTAGAATAAATGCTTGTTGCAATCCCATGCAATGGTACATATTTCATCAACCTCGAATGAATGAACGTCTCAGTAGGCCCAGCTGAAGTTAGAACCTTCAACCTTGATATTAAACAAGCCTTTGTACTGGCACATTGACTCATTGAATCATAAGAAGGCACAACCTGCAAATATATATCAAACCTAAATGTATGCATTTACTGAAGCCTGAGACACTTTAAAAAGTACTCTGAATGAAAGAAAATGCAGTTTAAACAGTGCTTTTGCCCAAAATCGACTTTTATATTTTAGGCATTAAAAAATCAATATCCTACAATTTTCTTGCATAATATGCATTACCAGAATGTCTATTACACAATCCATGAGTCAGCCATTGAAAATATTACTTATACTTTATAGAAATGAGCTTGTTTGCTCCTGCGCCAAGGGAAAATTGCACATACAAATGTCATTTTAGCGGTGCAACATAACTTAAATTAAATTTTAATGTTAGGAGGTCATAGTATAGATATTAAGCTTTATAAATATTAAAAAACGATTTTGAAAGGCACTTATTTTTTAAATAATTTTTCCATAATTAATAATTTTCTTTAAAAAAAAAAAAAAAAACAATTATTCTTTTTTTTGTGATAATTCCACATATAAAAGCAAGCTGCATCCCTTGCCTATTATTTGGGATACATTAACTCACAAGCCTAAGCGCATAAGCCTAACTTGAAATGCGTCACATTTTTGCGCCACTTTCATTTAAAAGGAAGGTTATGCAAAATTTCACCCATGTTTAACTGGGAAAGTGCTGGCTGAATTGAACATTCCTATCAAATAGACTGCAGCTGAAAAGTTTGCCTGTGAACATCTAATACAATGCATCTAAGAAAAATGCTGTAAATTTATTTATTTTTTGGCAAAAATAGATAATTTCGGTTTTTTTTGGGGGGGGGCCCTATTTATATCTATTGAATGTGTTTTCTAATTTATTAAGCATTTAACGGCAGTTTTGTATATGTGCACAATTGCTCATTCTATAAATTAAAGAGCAACATATAGCTATGTTAGCACATCACATGGTTCATTTCTGCATTTTTCTAAGTTTCTACTTAATATTAATTAACCAACATTTTACTTAACAAACTGTAAACATCAAGAAGACCCACAAACACACATTGAGCTCATTTCAGATATAAACAGAAAACACTCAGTACACACAATACAGCGCGCTTTAGCCATTTTTCATAAATAGCGCCGTCGCAATTTACTTACAGAACCGTTTGCAGATCCTAGTTGTAAGTCATATTTACAAGAAAAAAAAATAAAAAATCTTTTCTCAATTATTTCCAAGAATAGCGGACCCATACTTTATTAAACGTGATGGGGCCCACTCCGTGCTTCACATATAGTTCATAGGTTGGAGTTCCAATCGGAGGAAATGGACATGAGTCCTCCAACCGGGAGTCCCTTTTACAACCAAGACAAAACAAATTTCCAAGTCTGCTAAGACCAGGCATCTTCGCTCACTAGTCTAGCTTCAAACTTCAAAGGATTATCGTTTACGATAGTCTCGTGAATACACGAGTCCTTCGGCTTTGGTACTTGCAAGTTCCAAATCAAAGTGATCCCAAAGGGATACCAAAACCAAATGTCCAACTAAGGACCAAACCAAGTGTCCAACTAAGGACCAAACCAAGTGTCCAACTAAGGACTGGGAGACGCTCCACTTATACTTAACTGAAAATATCAATGACGTCACCAGAAGACTCGTCTTATCGTTTCGCTCTACCAAAAATCAAGGGTCCAAATCAGGGCGATAGCCAGGGCAGCAGTCCTTCATAGCCGTCGGGAAGCGGGGAACCTCGCAACAAAGACTTTCGGACCACGTCGACATGCAGGGGTCGATGAAGTGGCGGCCTTCCTCCAGAATTTTCACACGAAGCTCCCCACGGACCTCAGGCTTGGACCGGTACCGCTGGTATCGCCCCACGTTTGGGCGCCAACTGAGGTACTGGGTTTTTCAGAACCGGTACTGATCCGGTAACCCAGCGGTGTCAGGGTACACCCAAAGACCTCGGGTACTTTCCTGATTCAGACTACAGAAACTCAGAGTCTTCTAGGTGAAGTCAAAGATCGAATTTATTGGCTGCAACCAATTGACAAGTGTCCTAGAAGTACAACAGCACGATTTGTATGTTCTCAGGAGACTGTGTGTCAATGCAAAATCAGGTTTCCTTATATACAGTTTTTTAAGCTTCAGGCAAACATTCTTGACATTTTGGTTGGTCATTCACATGTTTTCACTACAAAGGAAAAAACAGTGTCATGATGAAACCTCGTATTTCATGTCATCCAACCCATAATAAATTACCCGGCAAGGCCTAGAATTTCACATCAGATAAGTGTGGACCCCCAATAAAAACGGGCACCTCCCCCTCGTAAAGTAAGAAGAAGAAAAGAGCAGGTGCAGGGGTGAGCAAGATTAGGCAGGGTGTGTGAGCGATAATAAGGGTTTTATGGCATGGTGTGCCTTGATGCTATCTGATCCGGCCACTGGGAGAGAGACTGACCAAACAGGTTTGGCCTGAGGCAATGGTTCCAGCTTGCCCAGGTCAGAGAAAAGTCAATCAAGGTGTACGTGTCCTTGGAATCAAATCTGACTGTATTATAAGCCTATGTGAGGGCAACTTTTAAAATGGCTGCCGTGTATAAAATGGGAGCCACGAGTGCAGGACGAAAATGGCGATTTCGAGGTGAAAACGCTGCTGGAATTGAGCGAAAATGCTCATGCTTAGTGTACTAGTCATTATCGGTCTTTTGATACTAAAATCATACTGCTGTGGCAAAGTAAATTACATGGGTCCAGAATTTTTAGAACCACAAGGCTGCGGGGAGTGTTTTCAACAACATTTGGCTTACTTTAACATACAAGCGAGCAAGTGATATGTATGCTCAAAATTACTGGTTAATGAGCTCGGAAATGCTTCAGAACAGTATAAAATATGCGGTTATCAAATGTTTCACCATACCTATACTTTGTGGTAGTTTATATGCTTTATCACTTTCTAAGCTTAAATAAGCTTTTTAGAGCGATATACGTGCACACCTAGGCAGATAATGCTCATATTTGAATCTGGATTGAAGTCAATGAAAACTGTGTTTAAATGCTGCGGGGAGTGTTTTAAACAACAGTTGCCTTACTTTAGCACACAAGCGAGCTAGTGATATGTATGCTCAAAATGAATGTTTAATGAGTTAGGAAATGCTTCAGAACAGTCGAAAATTTGTTGTTATCAAATGTTCCACCATTCCTCTACTTTGTTGTAGTTTATATGCTTTATCACTTTCTAAGCTTAAATAAGCCTTTTACTGCGATATACGTGCACCCCTAAGGCAGATAATGCTCATATTTGAATCTGGAATAAAGTCAATGAAAATAGCGTTTAAAGGCCGCGGGGAGTGTTTTAAACAACATTTGGCTTACTTTAACATACAAGCGAGCAAGTGATATGTATGCTCAAAATTACTGGTTAATGAGCTCGGAAATGCTTCAGAACAGTAGAAAATATGCTGTTATCAAATGTTCCACCATACCTATACTTTGTGGTAGTTTATATGCTTTATCTCTTTCTAAGATTAATTCAGCTTTTTAGAGCGATATACGTGCACCCCTAAGGCAGATAGTGCTCATATTTAAATCTGGAATAAAGTCAATGAAAACAGCGTTTAAAGGCCGCGGGGAGTGTTTTAAACAACATTTGGCTTACTTTAACATACAAGCGAGCAAGTGATATGTATGCTCAAAATTACTGGTTAATGAGCTCGGAAATGCTTCAGAACAGTATAAAATATGCGGTTATCAAATGTTCCACCATACCTATACTTTGTGGTAGTTTATATGCTTTATCACTTTCTAAGCTTAAATAAGCTTTTTAGAGCGATATACGTGCACACCTAGGCAGATAATGCTCATATTTGAATCTGGATTGAAGTCAATGAAAACTGTGTTTAAATGCCGCGGGGAGTGTTTTAAACAACATTTGCCTTACTTTAGCACACAAGCGAGCTAGTGATATGTATGCTCAAAATTAATGTTTAATGAGCTAGGAAATGCTTCACAACAGTCGAAAATGTGTTGTTATCAAATGTTCCACCATTCCTCTATTTTGTTGTAGTTTATATGCTTTATCACTTTCTAAGCTTAAATAAGCCTTTTACTGCGATATACGTACACCCCTAAGGCAGATAATGCTCATATTTGAAACTGGAAAAAAGTCAATGAAAATAGCGTTTAAGGGCCGCGGGGAGTGTTTTAAACAACATTTGGCTTACTTTAGCATACAAGCGAGCAAGTGATATGTATGCTCAAAATTACTGGTTATGAGCTAGGAAATGCTTCAGAACAGTTGAAAATGTGCTGTTATCAAATGTACCACCATTCCTATACTTTGTTGTAGTTTATATGCTTTATCAATTTCTAAGCTTAAATAAGCCTTTTAGTGCGATATACGTGCACCCCTAAGACAGATAATGCTCTTATTTGAATCTGGAATAACGTCAATGAAAATAGCGTTTAAGGGCCGCGGGGAGTGTTTTAAACAACATTTGGCTTACTTTAGCATACAAGCGATCGAGTGATATGTATGCTCAAAATGAATGGTTAATGAGCTAGTAAATGCTTCAGAACAGTCGAAAATGTGTTGTTATCAAATGTGCCACCATTCCTCTACTTTGTTGTAGTTTATATGCTTTATCACTTTCTAAGCTTAAATAAGCTTTTTAGAGCGATATACGTGCACACCTAGGCAGATAATGCTCATATTTGAATCTGGATTGAAGTCAATGAAAATTGTGTTTAAATGCCGCGGGGAGTGTTTTAAACAACATTTGCCTTACTTTAGCACACAAGCGAGCTAGTGATATGTATGCTCAAAATGAATGTTTAATGAGTTAGGAAATGCTTCAGAACAGTCGAAAATGTGTTGTTATCAAATGTTCCACCATTCCTCTACTTTGTTGTAGTTTATATGCTTTATCACTTTCTAAGCTTAAATAAGCCTTTTACTGCGATATACGTGCACCCCTAAGGCAGATAATGCTCATATTTGAATCTGGAATAAAGTCAATGAAAATAGCGTTTAAAGGCCGCGGGGAGTGTTTTAAACAACATTTGGCTTACTTTAACATACAAGCGAGCAAGTGATATGTATGCTCAAAATTACTGGTTAATGAGCTCGGAAATGCTTCAGAACAGTAGAAAATATGCTGTTATCAAATGTTCCACCATACCTATACTTTGTGGTAGTTTATATGCTTTATCTCTTTCTAAGATTAATTCAGCTTTTTAGAGTGATATACGTGCACCCCTAAGGCAGATAGTGCTCATATTTAAATCTGGAATAAAGTCAATGAAAACAGCGTTTAAAGGCCGCGGGGAGTGTTTTAAACAACATTTGGCTTACTTTAACATACAAGCGAGCAAGTGATATGTATGCTCAAAATTACTGGTTAATGAGCTCGGAAATGCTTCAGAACAGTATAAAATATGTGGTTATCAAATGTTCCACCATACCTATACTTTGTGGTAGTTTATATGCTTTATCACTTTCTAAGCTTAAATAAGCTTTTTAGAGCGATATACGTGCACACCTAGGCAGATAATGCTCATATTTGAATCTGGATTGAAGTCAATGAAAACTGTGTTTAAATGCCGCGGGGAGTGTTTTAAACAACATTTGCCTTACTTTACCACACAAGCGAGCTAGTGATATGTATGCTCAAAATTAATGTTTAATGAGCTAGGAAATGCTTCAGAACAGTCGAAAATGTGTTGTTATCAAATGTTCCACCATTCCTCTAATTTGTTGTAGTTTGTATGCTTTATCACTTTCTAAGCTTAAATAAGCCTTTTACTGCGATATACGTACACCCCTAAGGCAGATAATGCTCATATTTGAATCTGGAAAAAAGTAAATGAAAATAGCGTTTAAGGGCCGCGGGGAGTGTTTTAAACAACATTTGGCTTACTTTAGCATACAAGCGAGCAAGTGATATGTATGCTCAAAATTACTGGTTATGAGCTAGGAAATGCTTCAGAACAGTTGAAAATGTGCTGTTATCAAATGTACCACCATTCCTATACTTTGTTGTAGTTTATATGCTTTATCAATTTCTAAGCTTAAATAAGCCTTTTAGTGCGATATACATGCACCACTAAGACAGATAATGCTCTTATTTGAATCTGTAATAACGTCAATGAAAACTGCGTTTAAATGCCGCGGGGAGTGTTTTAAAAAACATTTGGCTTACTTTAGCATACAAGCGAGCAAGTGGTATGCATGCTCAAAATGACTGGTTAATGAGCTGGGAAATGCTTCAGAACAGTTGAAAATGTGCTGTTATCAAATGTACCACCATTCCTATACGTTGTTGTAGTTTATATGCTTTATCACTTTCTAAGCTTAAATAAGCCTTTTAGTGCGTTATACGTGCACCCCTAAGGCAGATAATGCTCCTATTTGAATCTGGAATAAAGTCAATGAAAACAGCGTTTAAGGGCCGCGAGGAGTGTTTTAAACAACATTTGGCTTACTTTAGCATACAAGCGAGCAAGTGATATGTATGCTCAAAATGACTGGTTAATGAGCTAGGAAATGCTTCAGAACAGTAGAAAATATGCTGTTATCAAATGTTCCACCATTCCTATACTTTGTGGTAGTTTATATGCTTTATCTCTTTCTAAGATTAATTCAGCTTTTTAGAGCGATATACGTGCACCCCTAAGGCAGATAGTGCTCATATTTGAATCTGGAATAAAGTCAATGAAAACAGCGTTTAAAGGCCGCGGGGAGTGTTTTAAACAACATTTGGCTTACTTTAACATACAAGCGAGCAAGTGATATGTATGCTCAAAATTACTAGTTAATGAGCTCGGAAATGCTTCAGAACAGTATAAAATATGCTGTTATCAAATGTTCCACCATACCTATACTTTGTGGTAGTTTATATGCTTTATCACTTTCTACGCTTAAATAAGCTTTTTAGAGCGATATACGTGCACACCTAGGCAGATAATGCTCATATTTGAATCTGGATTGAAGTCAATGAAAACTGTGTTTAAATGCCGCGGGGAGTGTTTTAAACAACATTTGCCTTACTTTAGCACACAAGCGAGCAAGTGATATGTATGCTCAAAATTAATGGTTAATGAGCTAGGAAATGCTTCAGAACAGTCGAAAATGTTTTGTTATCAAATGTTCCACCATTCCTCTACTTTGTTGTAGTTTATATGCTTTATCCCTTTCTAAGCTTGAATAAGCTTTTTAGTGCGATATACGTGCACCCCTAAGGCAGATAATGCTCATATTTGAATCTGGAATAAAGTCGATGAAAATAGCGTTTAAGGGCCGCGGGGAGTGTTTTAAACAACATTTGGATTACTTTAGCATACAAGCGAGCAAGTGATATGTATGCTCAAAATTACTGGTTAATGAGCTAGGAAATGCTTCAGAACAGTTGAAAATGTGCTGTTATCAAATGTACCACCATTCCTATACTTTGTTGTAGTTTATATGCTTTATCAATTTCTAAGCTTAAATAAGCCTTTTAGTGCGATATACGTGCACCCCTAAGACAGATAATGCTCATATTTGAATCTGGAATAACGTCAATGAAAACAGCGTTTAAATGCCGCGGGGAGTGTTTTAAAAAACATTTGGTTTACTTTAGCATACAAGCGAGCAAGTGATATGCATGCTCAAAATTACTGGTTAATGAGCTAGGAAATGCTTCAGAACAGTTGAAAATGTGCTGTTATCAAATGTACCACCATTCCTATACTTTGTTGTAGTTTATATGCTTTATCACTTTCTAAGCTTAAATAAGCCTTTTAGTGCGATATACGTGCACCCCTAAGGCAGATAATGCTCATATTTGAATCTGGATTGAAGTCAATGAAAACTGCGTTTAAATGAGCGGGGAGTGTTTTAAACAACATTTGGCTTACTTTAGCATACAAGCGAGCAAGTGATATGTATGCTCAAAATTACTGGTTAATGAGCTAGGAAATGCTTCAGAACAGTAGAAAATATGCTGCTATCAAATGTTCCACCATTCCTATACTTTGTGGTAGTTTATATGCTTTATATCTTTCTAAGATTAATTCATCCTTTTAGAGCGATATACGTGCACCCCTAAGGCAGATAATGCTCATATTTGAATCTGAATTGAAGTCAATGAAAACAGCGTTTAAAGGCCGCGGGGAGTGTTTTAAACAACATTTGGCTTACTTTAACATACAAGCGAGCAAGTGATATGTATGCTCAAAATTACTGGTTAATGAGCTCGGAAATGCTTCAGAACAGTATAAAATATGCTGTTATCAAATGTTCCACCATACCTATACTTTGTGGTAGTTTATATGCTTTATCACTTTCTAAGCTTAAATAAGCTTTTTAGAGCGATATACGTGCACACCTAGGCAGATAATGCTCATATTTGAATCTGGATTGAAGTCAATGAAAACTGTGTTTAAATGCCGCGGGGAGTGTTTTAAACAACATTTGGCTTACTTTAGCATACAAGCGAGCAAGTGATTTGTATGCTCAAAATTAATGGTTAATGAGCTAGGAAATGCTTCAGAACAGTCGAAAATGTGTTGTTATCAAATGTTCCACCATTCCTTTACTTTGTTGTAGTTTATATGCTTTATCACTTTCTAAGCTGAAATACGCTTTTTAGTGCGATATACGTGCACCCATAAGGCAGAAAATACTCATATTTGAATCTGGATTGAAGTCAATGAAAACTGCGTTTAAATTCTGCGGGGAGTTTTTTAAACAACATTTGGCTTTCTTTAGCATACAAGCGAGCAAGTGATATGTATGCTCAAAATTACTGGTCAATGAGCTAGGAAATGCTTCAGAACAGTTGAAAATGTGCTGTTATCAAATGTACCACCATTCCTCTACTTTGTTGTAGTTTATATGCTTTATCACTTTCTAAGCTTAAATAAGCCTTTTAGTGCGATATACGTGCACCCCTAAGGCAGATAATGCTCATATTTGAATCTGGAATAAAGTCAATGAAAACAGCGTTTAAGGGCCGCGGGGAGTGTTTTAAACAACATTTGGCTTACTTTAGCATACAAGCGAGCAATTTATATTATGCGCAAAATTACTGGTTAATGAGCTAGGAAATGCTTCAGAACAGTTAAAAATGTGCTGTTATCAAATGAACCACCATTCCTATACTTTTTTATAGTTTATATGCTTTATCACTTTCTAAGCTTAAATAAGCCTTTTAGTGCGAGATACGTGCTCTCCTAAGGCAGATAATAATCATATTTGAATCTGGATTGAAGTCAATGAAACTGCGTTTAAATGCCGCGGGGAGTGTTTTAAACAACATTTGTCTCACTTTAGCATACAAGCGAGGAAGTGATATGTATGCTCAAAATTAATGGTTAATGAGCTAGGAAATGCTTCAGAACAGTCGAAAATGTGTTGTTATCAAATGTTCCACCATTCCTGTACTTTGTTGTAGTTTATATGCTTTATCAATTTCTAAGCTTAAATAAGGATTTTAGTGCGATATACGTGCACCTCTAAGGCAGATAATACTCATATTTGAATCTGGATTGAAGTCAATGAAAACTGCGTTTAAATGCTGCGGGGAGTGTTTGAAACAACATTTGCCTTACTTTAGCATACAAGCGAGCAAGTGATATGTATGCTCAAAATTAATGGTTAATGAGCTAGTAAATGCTTCAGAACAGTCGAAAATGTGTTGTTATCAAATGTGCCACCATTCCTCTACTTTGTTGTAGTTTATATGCTTTATCACTTTCTAAGCTTAAATAAGCTTTTTAGAGCGATATACGTGCACACCTAGGCAGATAATGCTCATATTTGAATCTGGATTGAAGTCAATGAAAACTGTGTTTAAATGCCGCGGGGAGTGTTTTAAACAACATTTGCCTTACTTTAGCATACAAGCGAGCAAGTGATATGTATGCTCAAAATTAATGGTTAATGAGCTAGGAAATGCTTCAGAACAGTCGAAAATGTGTTGTTATCAAATGTTCCGCCATTCCTCTACTTTGTTGTAGTTTATATGCTTTATCACTTTCTAAGCTTAAATAAGCCTTTTAGTGCGATATACGTGCACCCCTAAGGCAGATAATGCTCATATTTGAATCTGGAATAAAGTCAATGAAAATAGCGTTTAAGGGCCGCTTGGAGTGTTTTAAACAACATTTGGCTTACTTTAGCATACAAGCGAGCAAGTGATATGTATGCTCAAAATTACTGGTTAATGGCCTAGGAAATGCTTCAGAACAGTTGAAAATGTGCTGTTATCAAATGTACCACCATTCCTATACTTTGTTGTAGTTTATATGCTTTATCAATTTCTAAGCTTAATTAAGCCTTTTAGTGCGATATACGTGCACCCCTAAGACAGATAATGCTCATATTTGAATCTGGAATAACGTCAATGAAAACAGCGTTTAAATGCCGCGGGAGTGTTTTAAAAAACATTTGGCTTACTTTAGCATACAAGCGAGCAAGTGATATGCATGCTCAAAATTACTGGTTAATGAGCTAGGAAATGCTTCAGAACAGTTGAAAATGTGCTGTTATCAAATGTACCACCATTCCTATACTTTGTTGTAGTTTATATGCTTTATCACTTTCTAAGCTTAAATAAGCCTTTTAGTGCGATATACGTGCACCCCTAAGGCAGATAGTGCTCATATTTGAATCTGGATTGAAGTCAATGAAAACTGCATTTAAATGCCGCGGGGAGTGTTTTAAACATCATTTGGCTTACTTTAGCATACAAGCGAGCAAGTGATATGTATGCTCCAAATTACTGGTTAATGATCTAGGAAATGCTTCAGAACAGTAGAAAATATGCTGTTATCAAATGTTCCACCATTCCTATACTTTGTGGTAGTTTATATGCTTTATATCTTTCTAAGATTAATTCAGCCTTTTAGAGCGATATACGTGCACCCCTAAGGCAGATAGTGCTCATATTTGAATCTGGAATAAAGTCAATGAAAACAGCGTTTAAAGGCCGCGGGGAGTGTTTTAAACAACATTTGGCTTACTTTAACATACAAGCGAGCAAGTGATATGTATGCTCAAAATTACTGGTTAATGAGCTCGGAAATGCTTCAGAACAGTATAAAATATGCTGTTATCAAATGTTCCACCATACCTATACTTTGTCGTAGTTTATATGCTTTATCACTTTCTAAGCTTAAATAAGCTTTTTAGAGCGATATACGTGCACACCTAGGCAGATAATGCTCATATTTGAATCTGGATTGAAGTAAATGAAAACTGTGTTTAAATGCCGCGGGGAGTGTTTTAAACAACATTTGGCTTACTGTAGCATAGAAGCGAGCAAGTGATATGTATGCTCAAAATTAATGGTTAATGAGCTAGGAAATGCTTCAGAACAGTAGAAAATGTGTTGTTATCAAATGTTCCACCATTCCTATACTTTGTTGTAGTTTATATGCTTTATCACTTTCTAAGCTTAAATAAGGATTTTAGTGCGATATACGTGCACCCCTAAGGCAGATAATGCTCATTTTTGAATCTGGAATAAAGTCAATGAAAACAGCGTTTAAGGGCTGCAGGGAGTGTTTTAAACAACATTTGGCTTACTTTAGCATACAAGCGAGCAAGTGATATGTATGCTCAAAATTAATGGTTAATGAGCTAGGAAATGCTTCAGAACAGTAGAAAATATGCTGTTATCAAATGTTCCACCATTCCTCTACTTTGTTGTAGTTTATATGCTTTATCTCTTTCTAAGATTAATTCAGCTTTTTAGAGCGATATACGTGCACCCCTAAGGCAGATAGTGCTCATATTTGAATCTGGAATAAAGTCAATGAAAACAGCGTTTAAATGCCGCGGGGAGTGTTTTAAACAACATTTGCCTTACTTTAGCATACAAGCGAGCAAGTGATATGTATGCTCAAAATTAATGGTTAATGAGCTAGGAAATGCTTCAGAACAGTCGAAAATGTGTTGTTATCAAATGTTCCGCCATTCCTCTACTTTGTTGTAGTTTATATGCTTTATCACTTTCTAAGCTTAAATAAGCCTTTTAGTGCGATATACGTGCACCCCTAAGGCAGATAATGCTCATATTTGAATCTGGAATAAAGTCAATGAAAATAGCGTTTAAGGGCCGCTTGGAGTGTTTTAAACAACATTTGGCTTACTTTAGCATACAAGCGAGCAAGTGATATGTATGCTCAAAATTACTGGTTAATGAGCTAGGAAATGCTTCAGAACAGTTGAAAATGTGCTGTTATCAAATGTACCACCATTCCTATACTTTGTTGCAGTTTATATGCTTTATCAATTTCTAAGCTTAAATAAGCCTTTTAGTGCGATATATGTGCACCCCTAAGACAGATAATGCTCATATTTGAATCTGGAATAACGTCAATAAAAACAGCGTTTAAATGCTGCGGGAGTGTTTTAAAAAACATTTGGCTTACTTTAGCATACAAGCGAGCAAGTGATATGCATGCTCAAAATTACTGGTTAATGAGCTAGGAAATGCTTCAGAACAGTTGAAAATGTGCTGTTATCAAATGTACCACCATTCCTATACTTTGTTGTAGTTTATATGCTTTATCACTTTCTAAGCTTAAATAAGCCTTTTAGTGCGATATACGTGCACCCCTAAGGCAGATAATGCTCATATTTGAATCTGGATTGAAGTCAATGAAAACTGCATTTAAATGCCGCGGGGAGTGTTTTAAACAACATTTGGCTTACTTTAGCATACAAGCGAGCAAGTGATATGTATGCTCCAAATTACTGGTTAATGAGCTAGGAAATGCTTCAGAACAGTAGAAAATATGCTGTTATCAAATGTTCCACGATTCCTATACTTTGTGGTAGTTTATATGCTTTATATCTTTCTAAGATTAATTCAGCCTTTTAGAGCGATATACGTGCACCCCTAAGGCAGATAGTGCTCATATTTGAATCTGGAATAAAGTCAATGAAAACAGCGTTTAAAGGCCGCGGGGAGTGTTTTAAACAACATTTGGCTTACTTTAACATACAAGCGAGCAAGTGATATGTATGCTCAAAATTACTGGTTAATGAGCTCGGAAATGCTTCAGAACAGTATAAAATATGCTGTTATCAAATGTTCCACCATACCTATACTTTGTGGTAGTTTATATGCTTTATCACTTTCTAAGCTTAAATAAGCTTTTTAGAGCGATATACGTGCACACTTAGGCAGATAATGCTCATATTTGAATCTGGATTGAAGTAAATGAAAACTGTGTTTAAATGCCGCTAGGAGTGTTTTAAACAACATTTGGCTTACTTTAGCATAGAAGCGAGCAAGTGATATGTATGCTCAAAATTAATGGTTAATGAGCTAGGAAATGCTTCAGAACAGTAGAAAATGTGTTGTTATCAAATGTTCCACCATACCTATACTTTGTGGTAGTTTATATGCTTTATCACTTTCTAAGCTTAAATAAGGATTTTAGTGCGATATACGTGCACCCCTAAGGCAGATAATGCTCATTTTTGAGTCTGGAATAAAGTCAATGAAAACAGCGTTTAAGGGCCGCGGGGAGTGTTTTAAACAACATTTGGCTTACTTTAGCATACAAGCGAGCAAGTGATATGTATGCTCAAAATTAATGGTTAATGAGCTAGGAAATGCTTCAGAACAGTAGAAAATATGCTGTTATCAAATGTTCCACCATACCTATACTTTGTGGTAGTTTATATGCTTTATCACTTTCTAAGCTTAAATAAGCTTCTTAGAGCGATATACTGTGGTACTGAAAATTCTGGACCTGTGTTATAAACATCGTCGTATCACAACGATTTTGGTATCAGCAGACCGAGAATGATTAGAATAGTATGCACAAGCATTGTATTCATATTTGGGTAACGAAATCACCCGAATATCAGTGTTTCCGTCCTGAACCCTCGTGTTCCATTTAAACGACAGCCATTTTGTGATTGCCCTCACATAGGCCAATGTCTAATGCTGAAAACGAGTCTGAAGGACACGTACACCTTTGCTGACTCCTCTGTGACCTGTGCAAGCTGACTCCACTGCCTGAAGCCAAACCTGTTGGGCCAGTTTCTTTCCCAGTGGCCGAATGAGATTAGTATCAAGGCACAACACATCATAAACCTTTCATCACACACAAACCATGCCTAATCTTACACACACCTGTCTCTGTTTCTTTCTTTATGACTTGCTTTACAAGGAGGAGGTGCCCGTTTTTATTGGGGGTCCGTCGATATCTGATGAAAGTACTAAGCCTTTCCAGGTAATTGATTGAGGGCTGGCCAAACTGAAATATGGGCTTGTCATCATAACCCTGCTATTTCTTTGTAGTGAAAATATGTCAATGGTCAACTGTAAAATAAGGAATGTTTGCCTAAAGCATAATATTTTGTATAAAAGAGAAGGTTAGCTTTGCAAAGGGAGCAGTCTCCTGAGAATATACACTGTGTTGTACTTCTAGGATACCTGTTACTGGCTGCAGCAAATAAACAAGATCTTTGACTTCACCAAGAAGACTCTGTGTTTCTGTAGTCTGAAACAGGAAGGACTCGAAGTCTTAGGGTGTGCTCCCTGGCACCACTGGGTTCTGAAAAACCCAGTACTGCAGTTGGTGCCGAACGTGGGGCAATTTCAGCGGTACCGGTCCAAGCCAGAGGTTCGTGAGGAGCTTTGTGTGAAAATTCTGGAGGAAGGCCGCCACTTCATCGACCCCTGTATGTCGACGTGGTCCGAAAGTCTTTGCTGCGAGGTTCCCCGCTTTCCGACGGCTACGAAGGACTGCTGCCCTGACTATCGCCCTGTTTTGGACCCTTGATGATTTGGTAGAGCGAAACGATAAAGGAGTCTTCTGGTGACGTCATCGATACCTCAGTTAAGTATAAGTGGAGCGTCTCCCAGTCCTTAGTTTGGTTCTTAGTTTGGTATCCCCTTGGGATCTTTGATTTGGAACTTGCAAGTACCAAAGCCGAGGGATTCGTGTATTCACGAGACTATCGTATTCGATAATCCTTTGAAGTTTGAAGCTAGACTAGAGAGCGAAGATGCCTGGTCTTAGCAGATATGGAAATTTGTTTTCTCTTGGTTATAATAGGGATTCCCGATTGGAGGACTCGTGTCCGGTTCC
>NC_090444.1:867685195-867826559 GCF_031143425.1 Pleurodeles waltl | reverse complement strand
ATTTGGCTAAAAAAACACTTTTTCCTCACATTTCGGTGACAGAACGTTCTGAAATCTGAGAGGAGCCAACAATTTCCTTCCACCCAGTGTTCCCCCAAGTCTCCAGATAAAAATGGTACCTCACTTGTGTGAGTAGGCCTAGTGCCCGCAACAGAAAATGCCCCAACACACAAAGTGGGCACATCACATTTTCTCAAGAAAACAGGTGTTTTTTTCTAAGTGCCTACCTGTGGATTTTGGCCTCTAGTTCAGCCGGCACCTAGGGAAACCTACCAAACCTGTGCATTTCTGAAAACTAGAGACTTAGGGGAATCCAAGACAGGGTGACTTGTGGGGTTCTCACCAGGTTCTGTTACTCAAAATCCTCTGCAAACCTCAAAATGTGGCTAACAAAAAACACTTTTTCCTCACATTTCGGTGACAGACAGTTCTGGAATCTGAGAGAAGCCACAAATTTCCTTCCACCCTGAGTCCCCACAAGTTTCCCGATAAAAATGGTACCACCTCACTTGTGTGGGCGGGCCTAGTGCCCGAGACAGGAAATGACTAAGAACACAAAGTGGACACATCACATTTTCTCAAAGAAAACAGGTGTTTTTTGCTAAGTGCCTACCTGTGGATGTTGGCCTCTAGCTCAGCTGGCACCTAGGGAAACCTACAAAACCTGTGCATTTCTGAAACTAGAGACCTAGGGGAATCCAAGACAGGGTGACTTGTGGGGCCCTCACCAGGTTCTGTTACCCACAATCCTTTGCAATCCTCAAATTTGGCTAAAAAAATACTTTTTCCTCACATTTCGGTGACAGAACGTTCTGCAATCTGAGAGGAGCCACAAATTTCCTTCCACCCAGACTTCCCCCAAGTCTCCCGATAAAAATGGTACCTCACTTGTGTGGGTTGGCCTAGTGCCCGCGACAGGAAATGACCCAGAACACAGAGTGGGCCCATCACATTTTCTCAAAGAAAACAGGTGTTTTTTTCTAAGTGCCTACCTGTGGATTTTTGCCTCTAGTTCAGCCGGCACCTAGGGAAACCTACCAAACCTGTGCATTTCTGAAAACTAGAGACCTAGGGGAATCCAAGACAGGGTGACTTGTGGGGCTCTCACCAGGTTCTGTTACCCAGAATCCTCTGCAAACCTCAAAATGTGGCTAAAAAACACTTTTTTCCTCACATTTCGGTGACAGAACGTTCTGGAATCTGAGAGGAGCCACAAATGTCTTTCCACCCAGCGTTCCCCAAGTCTCACGATACAAATGGTACCTCACTTGTGTGGGTAGGCCTAGTACCTACGTCAGGAAATGCCCCAAAACACAAAGTGGACACATCATATTTTCTAAAAGAAAACAGGTGCTTTTTGCTAAGTGCCTACCTGTAGATTTTGGCCTCTAGCTCAGCCGGCACCTAGGGAAACCTACCAAACCTGTGCATTTTTTAAAACTAGAGAGCGAAGGGAATCCAAGACTTGTGGGGCTCTCACCAGGTTCTGTTACCCAGAATCCTTTGCAAACCTCAAAATGTGGCTAAAAAACACTTTTTCCTCACATTTCGATGACAGAATGTTCTGCAATCTGAGAGGAGCAACAAATTCCCTTCCACCCAGCATTCCCCCAAGCCTCCCGATAAAAATGGTACCTCACTTTTGTGGGTAGGCCTAGTGCCAGCGACAGGAAATGCCCCAAAACGCAAAGTGGACGCATCACACTTTCTCAAAGAAAACAGAGATGTTTTTTGCAAGATGCTTACCTGTGGATTTTTGCCTCTAGCTCAGCCGGCACTAAGGGAAACCTACTAAACCTGTGCATTTTTGAAAACTAGAGGCCAAGGGAAATCCAGACAGGGTGACTTGTGGGGCTCTCACCAGGATCTGTTACCCAGAATCTTTTGCAAACCTCAAAATTTGGCTTACAAAACACTTTTTCCTCACATTTCGGTGACAGAGAGTTCTGGAATCTGAGAGAAGCAACAAATTTCCTTCCACCCAGAGTTCCCCCAAGTCTCCCAATAAAAATGGTACCTCACTTGTTGGGGTGGGCCTAGTGCCCGCGACAGGAAATGACCCAGAACACAAAGTGGACACATCACATTTTCTCAAAGAAAACAGGTGTTTTTTGCTAAGTGCCTACCTGTGGATGTTGGCCTCTAGCTCAGCCGGCACCTAGGGAAACCTACCAAACCTGTGCATTTGTGAAAACTAGAGACCTAGGGGAATCCAAGACAGGGTGACTTGTGGGGCTCCCACCAGGTTCTGTTACCCCGAATCCTTTGCAAACCTCAAAATTTGGCTAAAAAAACACTTTTTCCTCACATTTCGGTGACAGAACGTTCTGCAATCTGAGAGGAGCCACAAATTTCCTTCCACCCAGTGCTCCCCCAAGTCTCCAGATAAAAATGGTACCTCACTTGTGTGAGTAGGCCTAGTGCCTGCAATAGGAAATGCCCCAACACACAAAGTGGGCACATCATATTTTCTAAAAGAAAACAGGTGCTTTTTGCTAAGTGCCTACCTGTGGATTTTGGCCTCTAGCTCAGCCGGCACCTAGGGAAACCTACCAAACCTGTGCATTTTTGAAAACTAGAGAGCTAAGGGAATCCAAGACGTGTGGGGCTCTCACCAGGTTCTGTTACCCAGAATCCTTTGCAAACCTCAAAATGTGGCTAAAAAACACTTTTTCCTCACATTTCGGTGACAGAATGTTCTGGAATCTGAGAGGAGCAACAAATTCCCTTCCACCCAGCATTCCCCCAAGCCTCCCGATAAAAATGGTACCTCACTTTTGTGGGTAGGTCTAGTGCCAGCGACAGGAAATGCCCCAAAACACAAAGTGGACGCATCACACTTTCTCAAAGAAAACAGAGATGTTTTTTGCAAGGTGCTTACCTGTGGATTTTGGCCTCTAGCTCAGCCGGCACCTAGGGAAACCTCCTAAACCTATGAATTTTTTAAACTAGAGACCTAGGGGAATCCTGACGGGGTGACTTGTGGGGCTCTCACCAGGTTCTGTTACCCAGAATCCTTTGCAAACCTCAAAATGTGGCTAAAAAAACACTTTTTCCTCACATTTCGGTGACAGAACGTTCTGAAATCTGAGAGGAGCCAACAATTTCCTTCCACCCAGTGTTCCCCCAAGTCTCCAGATAAAAATGGTACCTCACTTGTGTGAGTAGGCCTAGTGCCCGCAACAGAAAATGCCCCAACACACAAAGTGGGCACATCACATTTTCTCAAAGAAAACAGGTGTTTTTTTCTAAGTGCCTACCTGTGGATTTTGGCCTCTAGTTCAGCCGGCACCTAGGGAAACCTACCAAACCTGTGCATTTCTGAAAACTAGAGACTTAGGGGAATCCAAGACAGGGTGACTTGTGGGGCCCTCACCAGGTTCTGTTACCCACAATCCTTTGCAATCCTCAAAATTTGGCTAAAAAAACACTTTTTCCTCACATTTCGGTGACAGAACGTTCTGCAATCTGAGAGGAGCCACAAATTTCCTTCCACCCAGAGTTCCCCCAAGTCTCCCGATAAAAATGGTACCTCACTTGTGTGGGTTGGCCTAGTGCCCGCGACAGGAAATGACCCAGAACTCAAAGTGGGCACATCACATTTTCTCAAAGAAAACAGGTGTTTTTTTCTAAGTGCCTACCTGTGGATTTTGGCCTCTAGTTCAGCCGGCACCTAGGGAAACCTACCAAACCTGTGCATTTCTGAAAACTAGAGACCTAGTTGAATCCAAGACAGGGTGACTTGTGGGGCTCTCACCAGGTTCTGTTACCCAGAATACTCTGCAAACCTCAAAATGTGGCTAAAAAACACTTTTTTCCTCACATTTCGGTGACAGAACGTTCTGGAATCTGAGAGGAGCCACAAATGTCTTTCCACCCAGCGTTCCCCAAGTCTCTCGATACAAATGGTACCTCACTTGTGTGGGTAGGCCTAGTGCCTACGTCAGGAAATGCCCCAAAACACAAAGTGGACGCATCACACTTTCTCAAAGAAAACAGGGATGTTTTTTGAAAGGTGCTTACCTGTGGGTTTTGGCCTCTAGCTCAGCTGGCACCTAGGGAAACCTACTAAACCTGTGCATTTTTGAAAACTAGAGACCTAGGGGAATCCAGACAGGGTGACTTGTCGGGCTCTCACCAGGTTCTGTTACCCAGAATCCTTTGCAAACCTCAAAATTTGGCTAACAAAACACTTTTTCCTCACATTTCGGTGACAGAACGTTCTGGAATCTGAGAGGAGCCACACATTTCCTTCCACCCAGAGTTCCCCCAAGTCTCCCGATAAAAATGGTACCTCACTTGTGTGGGTTGGCCTAGTGCCCGCGACAGGAAATGCCCCAACACACAAAGTGGGCACATCACATTTTCTCAAAGAAAACAGGTGTTTTTTTCTAAGTCCCTACCTGTGGATTTTGGCCTCTAGTTCAACCGGCACCTAGGGAAACCTACCAAACCTGTGCATTTCTGAAAACTAGAGACCTAGGGGAATCCAAGACAGGGTGACTAGTGGGGCTCTCACCAGGTTCTGTTACCCAGAATCCTCTGCAAACCTCAAAATGTGGCTAAAAAACACTTTTTTCCTCACATTTCGGTGACAGAACGTTCTGGAATCTGAGAGGAGCCACAAATGTTTTTCCACCCAGCGTTCCCCCAAGTCTCTCGATACAAATGGTACCTCACTTGTGTGGGTAGGCCTAGTGCCTACGACAGGAAATGCCCCAAAACACAAAGTGGACACATCACATTTTCTAAAAGAAAACAGGTGCTTTTTGCTAAGTGCCTACCTGTAGATTTTGGCCTCAAGCTCAGCCGGCACCTAGGGAAACCTACCAAACCTGTGCATTTTTTTAAACTAGAGAGCTAAGGGAATCCAAGACTTGTGGGGCTCTCACCAGGTTCTGTTACCCAGAATCCTTTGTAAACCTCAAAATGTGGCTAAAAAACACTTTTACCTCGCATTTCGGTGACAGAATGTTCTGGAATCTGAGAGGAGCAACAAATTCCCTTCCACCCAGCGTTCCCCCAAGCCTCCCGATAAAAATGGTACCTCACTTTTGTGGGTAGGCCTAGTGCCAGCGACAGGAAATGCCCCAAAACACAAAGTGGACTTATCACACTTTCTCAAAGAAAACAGAGATGTTTTTTGCAAGATGCTTACCTGTGGATTTTTGCCTCTAGCTCAGCCGGCACCTAGGGAAACCTACTAAACCTGTGCATTTTTTAAAACTAGAGGCCACGGGGAATCCAGACAGGGTGACTTGTGGGGCTCTCACCAGGATCTGTTACCCAGAATCCTTTGCAAACCTCAAAATTTGGCTAACAAAACACTTTTTCCTCACATTTCGGTGACAGAGAGTTCTGGAATCTGAAAGAAGCCACAAATTTCCTTCCACCCAGAGTTTCCCCAAGTCTCCCGATAAAAATGGTATCTCACTTGTGTGGGTGGGCCTAGTGCCCGCGACAGGAAATGACCCAGAACACAAAGTGGACACATCACATTTTCTCAAAGAAAACAGGTGTTTTTTGCTAAGTGCCTACCTGTGGATGTTGGCCTCTAGCTCAGCCGGCACCTAGGGAAACCTACCAAACCTGTGCATTTCTGAAAACTAGAGACCTAGGGGAATCCAAGACAGGGTGACTTGTGGGGCTCTCACCAGGTTCTGTTACCCAGAATCCTTTGCAAACCTTAAAATGTGGCTAAAAAAACACCTTTTCCTCACATTTCAGTGACAGAACGTTCTGCAATCTGAGAGGAGCCACAAATTTCCTACCCCCCAGTGTTCCCCAACTCTCCAGATAAAAATGGTACCTCACTTGTGTGAGTAGGCCTAGTGCCCGCAACAGGAAATGCCCCAAAACACAAAGTGGGCACCTCACATTTTCTCAAAGAAAACAGGAGTTTTTTGCTAAGTGCCTACCTGTGGATGTTGGCCTCTAGCTCAGCCGGCACCTAGGGAAACCTACCAAACCTGTGCATTTCTGAAAACTAGAGACCTAGGGGAATCCAAGACAAGGTGACTTGTGGGGCTCTCACCAGGTTCTGTTACCCAGAATCCTTTGCAAACCTCAAAATGTGGCTAAAAAAAAACACTTTGTCCTCACATTTCGGTGACAGAGAGTTCTGCAATCTGAGAAAAGCCACAAATTTCTTCCATCCAGAGTTCCCTCAAGTCTCCCGATAAAAATGGTACCTCACTTGTGAGGGTGGGCCTAGTGCCCGCGACAGGAAATGACCCAGAACACAAAGTGGACACATCACATTTTCTCAAAGAAAACAGAGGTGTTTTTTGCAAAGTGTCTACCTGTGGATTTTGACCTCTAGCTCAGCCGGCACCTAGGGAAACCTACCAAACCTTTGCATTTTTTGAAATGGGAGACCTAGGGCAATCCAGGACTGGGTGTCTTCTGGGACTCTCACCAGGTTATGTTGCCCAGAATCCATTGCAAACCTCAAAATGTGGCTAAAAAAAAACACTTTGTCCTCACATTTCGGTGACAGAGAGTTCTGCAATCTGAGAAAAGCCACAAATTTAAGACCGCCACGTGGATTCGTGTGTCGTGATAGTGTGGGCGTATTTCTGTTGGCTTGACAGTGGAGGTTTTGTTTTTGCCAGTTTATCACTCACCTTTGGTGTGGCGGACTTGTGTGGTTGTCTGAATTTTGTCGGATTCTGCACGGCAGTAAGCGGCTTTTACCGCCAATGTTGTAATAACCACCAAAGTGGACGCATCACACTTTCTCAAAGCAAACAGAGATGTTTTTTGCAAGGTGCTTACCAGCGGATTTTGGCCTCTAGTGCAGCCGGCACCTAGGGAAACCTACTAAACCTGTGCATTTTTTAAAACTAGAGACCTAGGGGAATCCAGATAGGGTGACTTGTGGTGCTCTCACCAGGCTCAGTTACCCAGAATCCTTTGCAAACCTCACAATTTGGCTAAAAAACGCTTTTACCTCACATTTTGGTGACAAAACGTTCTGGAATCTCAGAGGAGCCACAAATTTCCTTCCACCCAGTGTTCCCCCAAGTCTCCCGATACAAATGGTACCTCACTTGTGTGGGTAGGCCTAGTGCCCGTGACAGGAAATGACCCAGAACACAAAGTGGGCACATCACATTTTCTCAAAGAAAACAGGTGTTTTTTTCTAAGGGCCTACCTGTGGATTTTGGCCTCTAGTTCAGCCGGCACCTAGGGAAACCTACCAAACCTGTGCATTTCTGAAAACTAGAGACCTAGGGGAATCCAAGACAGGGTGACTTGTGGGGCTCTCACCAGGTTCTGTTACCCAGAATCCTCTGCAAACCTCAAAATGTGGCTAAAAAACACTTTTTTCCTCACATTTCGGTGACAGAACGTTCTGGAATCTGAGAGGAGCCACAAATGTCTTTCCACCCAGCGTTCCCCCAAGTCTCTCGATACAAATGGTACCTCACTTGTGTGGGTAGGCCTAGTGCCTACGTCAGGAAATGCCCCAAAACACAAAGTGGACGCATCACACTTTCTCAAAGAAAACAGGGATGTTTTTTGAAAGGTGCTTACCTGTGGGTTTTGGCCTCTAGCTCAGCCGGCACCTAGGGAAACCTACTAAACCTGTGCATTTTTGAAAACTAGAGACCTAGGGGAATCCAAGACAGGGTGACTTGTGGGGCTCTCACCAGGTTCTGTTACCCAGAATCCTCTGCAAACCTCAAAATGTGGCTAAAAAACACTTTTTTCCTCACATTTCGGTGACAGAACGTTCTGGAATCTGAGAGGAGCCACAAATGTCTTTCCACCCAGCGTTCCCCCAAGTCTCTCGATACAAATGGTACCTCACTTGTGTGGGTAGGCCTAGTGCCTACGTCAGGAAATGCCCCAAAACACAAAGTGGACACATTATATTTTCTAAAAGAAAACAGGTGCTTTTTGCTAACCTGTGGATTTTGGCCTCTAGCTCAGCCGGGCACCTAGGGAAACCTACCAAACCTGTGCATTTTTTTAAACTAGAGAGCGAAGGGAATCCAAGGACTTGTGGGGCTCTCACCAGGTTCTGTTACCCAGAATCCTTTGCAAACCTCAAAATGTGGCTAAAAAACACTTTTTCCTCACATTACGGTGACAGAATGTTCTGCAATCTGAGAGGAGCAACAAATTTCCTTCCCACCCAGCATTCCCCCAAGCCTCCGATAAAAATGGTACCTCACTTTTGTGGGTAGGCTAGTGCCAGCGACAGGAAATGCCCCAAAACACAGAGTGGACGCATCACACTTTCTCAAAGAAAACAGAGATGTTTTTTGCAAGATGCTTACCTGTGGATTTTTGCCTCTAGCTCAGCCGGCACTAAGGGAAACCTACTAACCTGTGCATTTTTGAAAACTAGAGTCCAAGGGAATCCAGACAGGGTGACTTGTGGGGCTCTCACCAGGATCTGTTACCCAGAATCTTTTGCAAACCTCAAAATTTGGCTTACAAAACACTTTTTCCTCACATTTCGGTGACAGAGAGTTCTGAATCTGAGAGAAGCAACAAATTTCCTTCCACCCAGAGTTCCCCCAAGTCTCCCAATAAAAATGGTACCTCACTTGTTGGGGTGGGGCCGAGTGCCCGCGACAGGAAATGACCCAGAACACAAAGTGGACACATCACATTTTCTCAAAGAAAACAGGTGTTTTTTGCTAAGTGCCTACCTGTGGATGTTGGCCTCTAGCTCAGCCGGGCACCTAGGGAAACCTACCAAACCTGTGCATTTGTGGAAAACTAGAGACCTAGGGGAATCCAAGACAGGGTGACCTTGTGGGGCTCCCACCAGGTTCTGTTACCCCGAATCCTTTGCAAACCTCAAAATTTGGCTAAAAAAACACTTTTTCCTCACATTTCGGTGACAGAACGTTCTGCAATCTGAGAGGAGCCACAAATTTCCTTCCACCCAGTGCTCCCCCAAGTCTCCAGATAAAAATGGTACCTCACTTGTGTGAGTAGGCCTAGTGCCCGCAATAGGAAATGTCCCAACACACAAAGTGGGCACATCACATTTTCTAAAAGAAAACAGGTGCTTTTTGCTAAGTGCCTACCTGTGGATTTTGGCCTCTAGCTCAGCCGCCCGGCACCTAGGGAAACCTACCAACCTGTGCATTTTTGAAAACCTAGAGAGCTAAGGGAATCCAAGACGTGTGGGGCTCTCACCAGGTTCTGTTACCCAGAATCCTTTGCAAACTTCAAAATGTGGCTAAAAAACACTTTTTCCTCACATTTCGGTGACAGAATGTTCTGGAATCTGAGAGGAGCAACAAATTCCCTTCCACCCAGCATTCCCCCAAGCCTCCCGATAAAAATGGTACCCTCACTTTTGTGGGTAGGTCTAGTGCCAGCGACAGGAAATGCCCCAAAACACAAAGTGGACGCATCACACTTTCTCAAAGAAAACAGAGATGTTTTTTGCAAGGTGCTTACCTGTGGATTTTGGCCTCTAGCTCAGCCAGCACCAAGGGAAACCTCCTAAACCTATGAATTTTTTTAACTAGAGACCTAGGGGAATCCTGACGGGGTGACTTGTGGGGCTCTCACCAGGTTCTGTTACCCAGAATCCTTTGCAAACCTCAAAATTTGGCTAAAAAAAACACTTTTTCCTCACATTTCGGTGACAGAACGTTCTGGAAATCTGAGAGGAGCCAACAATTTCCTTCCACCGCCAGTGTTCCACCAAGTCTCCAGATAAAAATGGGTACCTCACTTGTGTGAGTAGGCCTAGTGCCCGCAACAGAAAATGCCCCAACACACAAAGTGGGCACATCACATTTTCTCAAAGAAAACAGGTGTTTTTTTTCTAAGTGCCTACCTGTGGATTTTGGCCTCTAGTTCAGCCCGGCACCTCCTACCAAACCTGTGCATTTCTGAAAACTAGAGACTTAGGGGAATCCAAGACAGGGTGACTTGTGGGGTTCTCACCAGGTTCTGTTACCCAAAATCCTCTGCAAACCTCAAAATGTGGCTAACAAAAAACACTTTTTCCTCACATTTCGGTGACAGACAGTTCTGGAATCTGAGAGAAGCCACAAATTTCCTTCCACCCTGAGTCCCCCCAAGTTTCCCGATAAAAATGGTACCACCTTACTTGTGTGGGCGGGCCTAGTGCCCGAGACAGGAAATGACTAAGAACACAAAGTGGACACATCACATTTTCTCAAAGAAAACAGGTGTTTTTTGCTAAGTGCCTACCTGTGGATGTTGGCCTCTAGCTCAGCTGGCACCTAGGGAAACCTACAAAACCTGTGCATTTCTGAAAACTAGAGACCTAGGGAATCCAAGACAGGGTGACTTGTGGGGCCCTCACCAGGTTCTGTTACCCACAATCCTTTGCAATCCTCAAAATTTGGCTAAAAAAATACTTTTGCCTCACATTTCGGTGACAGAACGTTCTGCAATCTGAGAGGAGCCACAAATTTCCTTCCACCCAGACTTCCCCCAAGTCTCCCGATAAAAATGGTACCTCACTTGTGTGGGTTGGCCTAGTGCCCGCGACAGGAAATGACCCAGAACACAGAGTGGGCCCATCACATTTTCTCAAAGAAAACAGGTGTTTTTTTCTAAGTGCCTACCTGTGGATTTTGGCCTCTAGTTCAGCCGGCACCTAGGGAAACCTACCAAACCTGTGCATTTCTGAAAACTAGAGACCTAGGGGAATCCAAGACAGGGTGACTTGTGGGGCTCTCACCAGGTTCTGTTACCCAGAATCCTCTGCAAACCTCAAAATGTGGCTAAAAAACACTTTTTTCCTCACATTTCGGTGACAGAACGTTCTGGAATCTGAGAGGAGCCACAAATGTCTTTCCAACCAGCGTTCCCCCAAGTCTCACGATACAAATGGTACCTCACTTGTGTGGGTAGGCCTAGTGCCTACGTCAGGAAATGCCCCAAAACACAAAGTGGACACATCATATTTTCTAAAAGAAAACAGGTGCTTTTTGCTAAGTGCCTACCTGTGGATTTTGGCCTCTAGCTCAGCCGGCACCTAGGGAAACCTACCAAACCTGTGCATTTCTGAAAACTAGAGACCTAGTTGAATCCAAGACAGGGTGACTTGTGGGGCTCTCACCAGGTTCTGTTACCCAGAATACTCTGCAAACCTCAAAATGTGGCTAAAAAACACTTTTTTCCTCACATTTCGGTGACAGAACGTTCTGGAATCTGAGAGGAGCCACAAATGTCTTTCCACCCAGCGTTCCCCCAAGTCTCTCGATACAAATGGTACCTCACTTGTGTGGGTAGGCCTAGTGCCTACGTCAGGAAATGCCCCAAAACACAAAGTGGACGCATCACACTTTCTCAAAGAAAACAGGGATGTTTTTTGAAAGGTGCTTACCTGTGGGTTTTGGCCTCTAGCTCAGCCGGGCACCTAGGGAAACCTACTAAACCTGTGCATTTTTGAAAACTAGAGACCTAGGGGAATCCAAGACAGGGTGACTTGTGGGGCTCTCACCAGGTTCTGTTACCCAGAATACTCTGCAAACCTCAAAATGTGGCTAAAAAACACTTTTTTCCTCACATTTCGGTGACAGAACGTTCTGGAATCTGAGAGGAGCCACAAATGTCCTTCCACCCAGCGTTCCCCCAAGTCTCTCGATACAAATTGTACCTCCCTTGTGTGGGTAGGCCTAGTGCCTACGTCAGGAAATGCCCCAAAACACAAAGTGGACGCATCACACTTTCTCAAAGAAAACAGGGATGTTTTTTGAAAGGTGCTTACCTGTGGGTTTTGGCCTCTAGCTCAGCCGGCACCTAGGGAAACCTACTAAACCTGTGCATTTTTGAAAACTAGAGACCTAGGGGAATCCAGACAGGGTGACTTGTCGGGCTCTCACCAGGTTCTGTTACCCAGAATCCTTTGCAAACCTCAAAATTTGGCTAACAAAACACTTTTTCCTCACATTTCGGTGACAGAACGTTCTGGAATGTGAGAGGAGCCACACATTTCCTTCCACCCAGCGTTCCCCCAAGTCTCCCGATACAAATGGTACCTCACTTGTGTGGGTAGGCCTGGTGCCCACAACAGGAAATGCCCCAACACACAAAGTGGACACATCACATTTTCTCAAAGAAAACAGAGGTGTTTTTTGCAAAGTGCCTACCTGTGGATTTTGGCCTCTAGCTCAGCCGGCACCTAGGGAAACCTACCAAAAACTGGAGACCTAGGGGAATCCAAGACTGGGTGACTGACTTCTGGGGCTCTCACCAGGTTATGTTGCCAAGAATCCTTTGCAAACCTCCAAATGTGGCTAACAAAAAACACTTTTTCCTCACATTTCGGTGACAGACAGTTCTGGAATCTGAGAGAAGCCACAAATTTCCTTCCACCCTGAGTCCCCCCAAGTTTCCCGATAAAAATGGTACCACCTCACTTGTGTGGGCGGGCCTAGTGCCCGAGACAGGAAATGACTAAGAACACAAAGTGGACACATCACATTTTCTCAAAGAAAACAGGTGTTTTTTGCTAAGTGCCTACCTGTGGATGTTGGCCTCTAGCTCAGCTGGCACCTAGGGAAACCTACAAAACCTGTGCATTTCTGAAAACTAGAGACCTAGGGGAATCCAAGACAGGGTGACTTGTGGGGCCCTCACCAGGTTCTGTTACCCACAATCCTTTGCAATCCTCAAAATTTGGCTAAAAAAATACTTTTTCCTCACATTTCGGTGACAGAACGTTCTGCAATCTGAGAGGAGCCACAAATTTCCTTCCACCCAGACTTCCCCCAAGTCTCCCGATAAAAATGGTACCTCACTTGTGTGGGTTGGCCTAGTGCCCGCGACAGGAAATGACCCAGAACACAGAGTGGGCACATCACATTTTCTCAAAGAAAACAGGTGTTTTTTTCTAAGTGCCTACCTGTGGATTTTGGCCTCTAGTTCAGCCGGCACCTAGGGAAACCTACCAAACCTGTGCATTTCTGAAAACTAGAGACCTAGGGGAATCCAAGACAGGGTGACTTGTTGACTGTTACCCAGAATCCTCTGCAAACCTCAAAATGTGGCTAAAAAACACTTTTTTCCTCACATTTCGGTGACAGAACGTTCTGGAATCTGAGAGGAGCCACAAATGTCTTTCCACCCAGCGTTCCCCCAAGTCTCACGATACAAATGGTACCTCACTTGTGTGGGTAGGCCTAGTGCCTACGTCAGGAAATGCCCCAAAACACAAAGTGGACACATCATATTTTCTAAAAGAAAACAGGTGCTTTTTGCTAAGTGCCTACCTGTGGATTTTGGCCTCTAGCTCAGCCAGCACCTAGGGAAACCTACCAAACCTGTGCATTTTTTAAAACTAGAGAGCGAAGGGAATCCAAGACTTGTGGGGCTCTCACCAGGTTCTGTTACCCCGAATCCTTTGCAAACCTCAAAATGTGGCTAAAAAACACTTTTTCCTCACATTTCGATGACAGAATGTTCTGCAATCTGAGAGGAGCAACAAATTCCCTTCCACCCAGCATTCCCCCAAGCCTCCCGATAAAAATGGTACCTCACTTTTGTGGGTAGGCCTAGTGCCAGCGACAGGAAATGCCCCAAAACACAAAGTGGACGCATCACACTTTCTCAAAGAAAACAGAGATGTTTTTTGCAAGATGCTTACCTGTGGATTTTTGCCTCTAGCTCAGCCGGCACTAAGGGAAACCTACTAAACCTGTGCATTTTTGAAAACTAGAGGCCAAGGGAAATCCAGACAGGGTGACTTGTGGGGCTCTCACCAGGATCTGTTACCCAGAATCTTTTGCAAACCTCAAAATTTGGCTTACAAAACACTTTTTCCTCACATTTCGGTGACAGAGAGTTCTGGAATCTGAGAGAAGCAACAAATTTCCTTCCACCCAGAGTTCCCCCAAGTCTCCCAATAAAAATGGTACCTCACTTGTTGGGGTGGGCCTAGTGCCCGCGACAGGAAATGACCCAGAACACAAAGTGGACACATCACATTTTCTCAAAGAAAACAGGTGTTTTTTGCTAAGTGCCTACCTGTGGATGTTGGCCTCTAGCTCAGCCGGCACCTAGGGAAACCTACCAAACCTGTGCATTTGTGAAAACTAGAGACCTAGGGGAATCCAAGACAGGGTGACTTGTGGGGCTCCCACCAGGTTCTGTTACCCCGAATCCTTTGCAAACCTCAAAATTTGGCTAAAAAAACACTTTTTCCTCACATTTCGGTGACAGAACGTTCTGCAATCTGAGAGGAGCCACAAATTTCCTTCCACCCAGTGCTCCCCCAAGTCTCCAGATAAAAATGGTACCTCACTTGTGTGAGTAGGCCTAGTGCCCGCAATAGGAAATGCCCCAACACACAAAGTGGGCACATCATATTTTCTAAAAGAAAACAGGTGCTTTTTGCTAAGTGCCTACCTGTGGATTTTGGCCTCTAGCTCAGCCGGCACCTAGGGAAACCTACCAAACCTGTGCATTTTTGAAAACTAGAGAGCTAAGGGAATCCAAGACGTGTGGGGCTCTCACCAGGTTCTGTTACCCAGAATCCTTTGCAAACCTCAAAATGTGGCTAAAAAATACTTTTTCCTCACATTTCGGTGACAGAATGTTCTGGAATCTGAGAGGAGCAACAAATTCCCTTCCACCCAGCATTCCCCCAAGCCTCCCGATAAAAATGGTACCTCACTTTTGTGGGTAGGTCTAGTGCCAGCGACAGGAAATGCCCCAAAACACAAAGTGGACGCATCACACTTTCTCAAAGAAAACAGAGATGTTTTTTGCAAGGTGCTTACCTGTGGATTTTGGCCTCTAGCTCAGCCGGCACCTAGGGAAACCTCCTAAACCTATGAATCTTTTAAACTAGAGCCCTAGGGGAATCCTGACGGGGTGACTTGTGGGGCTCTCACCAGGTTCTGTTACCCAGAATCCTTTGCAAACCTCAAAATGTGGCTAAAAAAACACTTTTTCCTCACATTTCGGTGACAGAACGTTCTGAAATCTGAGAGGAGCCAACAATTTCCTTCCACCCAGTGTTCCCCCAAGTCTCCAGATAAAAATGGTACCTCACTTGTGTGAGTAGGCCTAGTGCCCGCAACAGAAAATGCCCCAACACACAAAGTGGGCACATCACATTTTCTCAAAGAAAACAGGTGTTTTTTGCTAAGTGCCTACCTGTGGATTTTGGCCTCTAGTTCAGCCGGCACCTAGGGAAACCTACCAAACCTGTGCATTTCTGAAAACTAGAGACCTAGTTGAATCCAAGACAGGGTGACTTGTGGGGCTCTCACCAGGTTCTGTTACCCAGAATACTCTGCAAACCTCAAAATGTGGCTAAAAAACACTTTTTTCCTCACATTTCGGTGACAGAACGTTCTGGAATCTGAGAGGAGCCACAAATGTCTTTCCACCCAGCGTTCCCCCAAGTCTCTCGATACAAATGGTACCTCACTTGTGTGGGTAGGCCTAGTGCCTACGTCAGGAAATGCCCCAAAACACAAAGTGGACGCATCACACTTTCTCAAAGAAAACAGGGATGTTTTTTGAAAGGTGCTTACCTGTGGGTTTTGGCCTCTAGCTCATCCGGCACCTAGGGAAACCTACTAAAACTGTGCATTTTTGAAAACTAGAGACCTAGGGGAATCCAGACAGGGTGACTTGTCGGGCTCTCACCAGGTTCTGTTACCCAGAATCCTTTGCAAACCTCAAAATTTGGCTAACAAAACACTTTTTCCTCACATTTCGGTGACAGAACGTTCTGGAATCTGAGAGGAGCCACACATTTCCTTCCACCCAGAGTTCCCCCAAGTCTCCCGATAAAAATGGTACCTCACTTGTGTGGGTTGGCCTAGTGCCCGCGACAGGAAATGACCCAGAACACAAAGTGGGCACATCACATTTTCTCAAAGAAAACAGGTGTTTTTTTCTAAGTGCCTACCTGTGGATTTTGGCCTCTAGTTCAGCCGGCACCTAGGGAAACCTACCAAACCTGTGCATTTCTGAAAACTAGAGACCTAGTTGAATCCAAGACAGGGTGACTTGTGGGGCTCTCACCAGGTTCTGTTACCCAGAATACTCTGCAAACCTCAAAATGTGGCTAAAAAACACTTTTTTCCTCACATTTCGGTGACAGAACGTTCTGGAATCTGAGAGGAGCCACAAATGTCTTTCCACCCAGCGTTCCCCCAAGTCTCTCGATACAAATGGTACCTCACTTGTGTGGGTAGGCCTAGTGCCTACGTCAGGAAATGCCCCAAAACACAAAGTGGACGCATCACACTTTCTCAAAGAAAACAGGGATGTTTTTTGAAAGGTGCTTACCTGTGGGTTTTGGCCTCTAGCTCAGCCGGCACCTAGGGAAACCTACTAAACCTGTGCATTTTTGAAAACTAGAGACCTAGGGGAATCCAAGACAGGGTGACTTGTGGGGCTCTCACCAGGTTCTGTTACCCAGAATACTCTGCAAACCTCAAAATGTGGCTAAAAAACACTTTTTTCCTCACATTTCGGTGACAGAACGTTCTGGAATCTGAGAGGAGCCACAAATGTCTTTCCACCCAGCGTTCCCCCAAGTCTCTCGATACAAATTCTACCTCACTTGTGTGGGTAGGCCTAGTGCCTACGTCAGGAAATGCCCCAAAACACAAAGTGGACGCATCACACTTTCTCAAAGAAAACAGGGATGTTTTTTGAAAGGTGCTTACCTGTGGGTTTTGGCCTCTAGCTCAGCCGGCACCTAGGGAAACCTACTAAACCTGTGCATTTTTGAAAACTAGAGACCTAGGGGAATCCAGACAGGGTGACTTGTCGGGCTCTCACCAGGTTCTGTTACCCAGAATCCTTTGCAAACCTCAAAATTTGGCTAACAAAACACTTTTTCCTCACATTTCGGTGACAGAACGTTCTGGAATGTGAGAGGAGCCACACATTTCCTTCCACCCAGCGTTCCCCCAAGTCTCCCGATACAAATGGTACCTCACTTGTGTGGGTAGGCCTGGTGCCCACAACAGGAAATGCCCCAACACACAAAGTGGACACATCACATTTTCTCAAAGAAAACAGAGGTGTTTTTTGCAAAGTGCCTACCTGTGGATTTTGGCCTCTAGCTCAGCCGGCACCTAGGGAAACCTACCAAAAAGTGGAGACCTAGGGGAATCCAAGACTGGGTGACTGACTTCTGGGGCTCTCACCAGGTTATGTTGCCAAGAATCCTTTGCAAACCTCCAAATGTGGCTAACAAAAAACACTTTTTCCTCACATTTCGGTGACAGACAGTTCTGGAATCTGAGAGAAGCCACAAATTTCCTTCCACCCTGAGTCCCCCCAAGTTTCCCGATAAAAATGGTACCTCACTTGTGTGGGTAGGCCTAGTGCCCGAGACAGGAAATGACTAAGAACACAAAGTGGACACATCACATTTTCTCAAAGAAAACAGGTGTTTTTTGCTAAGTGCCTACCTGTGGATGTTGGCCTCTAGCTCAGCTGGCACCTAGGGAAACCTACAAAACCTGTGCATTTCTGAAAACTAGAGACCTAGGGGAATCCAAGACAGGGTGACTTGTGGGGCCCTCACCAGGTTCTGTTACCCACAATCCTTTGCAATCCTCAAAATTTGGCTAAAAAAATACTTTTTCCTCACATTTCGGTGACAGAACGTTCTGCAATCTGAGAGGAGCCACAAATTTCCTTCCACCCAGAGTTCCCCCAAGTCTCCCGATAAAAATGGTACCTCACTTGTGTGGGTTGGCCTAGTGCCCGCGACAGGAAATGACCCAGAACACAGAGTGGGCACATCACATTTTCTCAAAGAAAACAGGTGTTTTTTTCTAAGTGCCTACCTGTGGATTTTGGCCTCTAGTTCAGCCGGCACCTAGGGAAACCTACCAAACCTGTGCATTTCTGAAAACTAGAGACCTAGGGAAATCCAAGACAGGGTGACTTGTGGGGCTCTCACCAGGTTCTGTTACCCAGAATCCTCTGCAAACCTCAAAATGTGGCTAAAAAACACTTTTTTCCTCACATTTCGGTGACAGAACGTTCTGGAATCTGAGAGGAGCCACAAATGTCTTTCCACCCAGCGTTCCCCCAAGTCTCTCGATACAAATGGTACCTCACTTGTGTGGGTAGGCCTAGTGCCTACGTCAGGAAATGCCCCAAAACACAAAGTGGACACATCATATTTTCTAAAAGAAAACAGGTGCTTTTTGCTAAGTGCCTACCTGTGGATTTTGGCCTCTAGCTCAGCCGGCACCTAGGGAAACCTACCAAACCTGTGCATTTTTTAAAACTAGAGAGCGAAGGGAATCCAAGACTTTTGGGGCTCTCACCAGGTTCTGTTACCCAGAATCCTTTGCAAACCTCAAAATGTGGCTAAAAAACACTTTTTCCTCACATTTCGGTGACAGAGTGTTCTGCAATCTGAGAGGAGCAACAAATTCCCTTCCACCCAGCATTCCCCCAAGCCTCCCGATAAAAATGGTACCTCACTTTTGTGGGTATGCCTAGTGCCAGCGACAGGAAATGCCCCAAAACACAAAGTGGACGCATCACACTTTCGCAAAGAAAACAGAGATGTTTTTTGCAAGATGCTTACCTGTGGATTTTTGCCTCTAGCTCAGCCGGCACTAAGGGAAACCTACTAAACCTGTGCATTTTTTAAAACTAGAGGCCAAGGGAAATCCAGACAGGATGACTTGTGGGGCTCTCACCAGGATCTGTTACCCAGAATCTTTTGCAAACCTCAAAATTTGGCTTACAAAACACTTTTTCCTCACATTTCGGTGACAGAGAGTTCTGGAATCTGAGAGAAGCAACAAATTTCCTTCCACCCAGAGTTCCCCCAAGTCTCCCAATAAAAATGGTACCTCACTTGTTGGGGTGGGCCTAGTGCTCGCGACAGGAAATGACCCAGAACACAAAGTGGACACATCACATTTTCTCAAAGAAAACAGGTGTTTTTTGCTAAGTGCCTACCTGTGGATGTTGGCCTCTAGCTCAGCCGGCACCTAGGGAAACCTACCAAACCTGTGCATTTGTGAAAACTAGAGACCTAGGGGAATCCAAGACAGGGTGACTTGTGGGGCTCCCACCAGGTTCTGTTACCCCGAATCCTTTGCAAACCTCAAAATTTGGCTAAAAAAACACTTTTTCCTCACATTTCGGTGACAGAACGTTCTGCAATCTGAGAGGAGCCACAAATTTCCTTCCACCCAGTGCTCCCCCAAGTCTCCAGATAAAAATGGTACCTCACTTGTGTGAGTAGGCCTAGTGCCCGCAATAGGAAATGCCCCAACACACAAAGTGGGCACATCACATTTTCTAAAAGAAAACAGGTGCTTTTTGCTAAGTGCCTACCTGTGGATTTTGGCCTCTAGCTCAGCCGGCACCTAGGGAAACCTACCAAACCTGTGCATTTTTGAAAACTAGAGAGCTAAGGGAATCCAAGACGTGTGGGGCTCTCACCAGGTTCTGTTACCCAGAATCCTTTGCAAACCTCAAAATGTGGCTAAAAAACACTTTTTCCTTACATTTCGGTGACAGAATGTTCTGGAATCTGAGAGGAGCAACAAATTCCCTTCCACCCAGCATTCCCCCAAGCCTCCCGATAAAAATGGTACCTCACTTTTGTGGGTAGGTCTAGTGCCAGCGACAGGAAATGCCCCAAAACACAAAGTGGACGCATCACACTTTCTCAAAGAAAACAGAGATGTTTTTTGCAAGGTGCTTACCTGTGGATTTTGGCCTCTAGCTCAGCCGGCACCTAGGGAAACCTCCTAAACCTATGAATTTTTTTAACTAGAGACCTAGGGGAATCCTGACGGGGTGACTTGTGGGGCTCTCACCAGGTTCTGTTACCCAGAATCCTTTGCAAACCTCAAAATTTGGCTAAAAAAACACTTTTTCCTCACATTTCGGTGACAGAACGTTCTGAAATCTGAGAGGAGCCAACAATTTCCTTCCACCCAGTGTTCCCCCAAGTCTCCAGATAAAAATGGTACCTCACTTGTGTGAGTAGGCCTAGTGCCCACAACAGAAAATGCCCCAACACACAAAGTGGGCACATCACATTTTCTCAAAGAAAACAGGTGTTTTTTTCTAAGTGCCTACCTGTGGATTTTGGCCTCTAGTTCAGCCGGCAACTAGGGAAACCTACCAAACCTGTGCATTTCTGAAAACTAGAGACCTAGGGGAATCCAAGACAGGGTGACTTGTGGGGTTCTCACCAGGTTCTGTTACCCAGAATCCTCTGCAAACCTCAAAATGTGGCTAACAAAAAACACTTTTTCCTCACATTTCGGTGACAGACAGTTCTGGAATGTGAGAGAAGCCACAAATTTCCTTCCACCCTGAGTCCCCCCAAGTTTCCCGATAAAAATGGTACCACCTCACTTGTGTGGGCGGGCCTAGTGCCCGAGACAGGAAATGACTAAGAACACAAAGTGGACACATCACATTTTCTCAAAGAAAACAGGTGTTTTTTGCTAAGTGCCTACCTGTGGATGTTGGCCTCTAGCTCAGCTGGCACCTAGGGAAACCTACAAAACCTGTGCATTTCTGAAAACTAGAGACCTAGGGGAATCCAAGACAGGGTGACTTGTGGGGCCCTCACCAGGTTCTGTTACCCACAATCCTTTGCAATCCTCAAAATTTGGCTAAAAAAATACGTTTTCCTCACATTTCGGTGACAGAACGTTCTGCAATCTGAGAGGAGCCACAAATTTCCTTCCACCCAGAGTTCCCCCAAGTCTCCCGATAAAAATGGTACCTCACTTGTGTGGGTTGGCCTAGTGCCCGCGACAGGAAATGACCCAGAACACAGAGTGGGCACATCACATTTTCTCAAAGAAAACAGGTGTTTTTTTCTAAGTGCCTACCTGTGGATTTTGGCCTCTAGTTCAGCCGGCACCTAGGGAAACCTACCAAACCTGTGCATTTCTGAAAACTAGAGACCTAGGGGAATCCAAGACAGGGTGACTTGTGGGGCTCTCACCAGGTTCTGTTACCCAGAATCCTCTGCAAACCTCAAAATGTGGCTAAAAAACACTTTTTTCCTCACATTTCGGTGACAGAACGTTCTGGAATCTGAGAGGAGCCACAAATGTCTTTCCACCCAGCGTTCCCCCAAGTCTCTCGATACAAATGGTACCTCACTTGTGTGGGTAGGCCTAGTGCCTACGTCAGGAAATGCCCCAAAACACAAAGTGGACACATCATATTTTCTAAAAGAAAACAGGTGCTTTTTGCTAAGTGCCTACCTGTGGATTTTGGCCTCTAGCTCAGCCGGCACCTAGGGAAACCTACCAAACCTGTGCATTTTTTAAAACTAGAGAGCGAAGGGAATCCAAGACTTGTGGGGCTCTCACCAGGTTCTGTTACCCAGAATCCTTTGCAAACCTCAAAATGTGGCTAAAAAACACTTTTTCCTCACATTTCGGTGACAGAATGTTCTGCAATCTGAGAGGAGCAACAAATTCCCTTCCACCCAGCATTCCCCCAAGCCTCCCGATAAAAATGGTACCTCACTTTTGTGGGTAGGCCTAGTGCCAGCGACAGGAAATGCCCCAAAACACAAAGTGGACGCATCACACTTTCTCAAAGAAAACAGAGATGTTTTTTGCAAGATGCTTACCTGTGGATTTTTGCCTCTAGCTCAGCCGGCACTAAGGGAAACCTACTAAACCTGTGCATTTTTGAAAACTAGAGGCCAAGGGAAATCCAGACAGGGTGACTTGTGGGGCTCTCACCAGGATCTGTTACCCAGAATCTTTTGCAAACCTCAAAATTTGGCATACAAAACACTTTTTCCTCACATTTCGGTGACAGAGAGTTCTGGAATCTGAGAGAAGCAACAAATTTCCTTCCACCCAGAGTTCCCCCAAGTCTCCCAATAAAAATGGTACCTCACTTGTTGGGGTGCTCCTAGTGCCCGCGACAGGAAATGACCCAGAACACAAAGTGGACACATCACATTTTCTCAAAGAAAACAGGTGTTTTTTGCTAAGTGCCTACCTGTGGATGTTGGCCTCTAGCTCAGCCGGCACCTAGGGAAACCTACCAAACCTGTGCATTTGTGAAAACTAGAGACCTAGGGGAATCCAAGACAGGGTGACTTGTGGGGCTCCCACCAGGTTCTGTTACCCCGAATCCTTTGCAAACCTCAAAATTTGGCTAAAAAAACACTTTTTCCTCACATTTCGGTGACAGAACGTTCTGCAATCTGAGAGGAGCCACAAATTTCCTTCCACCCAGTGCTCCCCCAAGTCTCCAGATAAAAATGGTACCTCACTTGTGTGAGTAGGCCTAGTGCCCGCAATAGGAAATGCCCCAACACACAAAGTGGGCACATCACATTTTCTAAAAGAAAACAGGTGCTTTTTGCTAAGTGGCTACCTGTGGATTTTGGCCTCTAGCTCAGCCGGCACCTAGGGAAACCTACCAAACCTGTGCATTTTTGAAAACTAGAGAGCTAAGGGAATGCAAGACGTGTGGGGCTCTCACCAGGTTCTGTTACCCAGAATCCTTTGCAAACCTCAAAATGTGGCTAAAAAACACTTTTTCCTCACATTTCGGTGACAGAATGTTCTAGAATCTGAGAGGAGCAACAAATTCCCTTCCACCCAGCATTCCCCCAAGCCTCCCGATAAAAATGGTACCTCACTTTTGTGGGTAGGTCTAGTGCCAGCGACAGGAAATGCCCCAAAACACAAAGTGGACGCATCACACTTTCTCAAAGAAAACAGAGATGTTTTTTGCAAGGTGCTTACCTGTGGAATTTGGCCTCTAGCTCAGCCGGCACCTAGGGAAACCTCCTAAACCTATGAATTTTTTAAACTAGAGACCTAGGGGAATCCTGACGGGGTGACTTGTGGGGCTCTCACCAGGTTCTGTTACCCAGAATCCTTTGCAAACCTCAAAATTTGGCTAAAAAAACACTTTTTCCTCGCATTTCGGTGACAGAACGTTCTGAAATCTGAGAGGAGCCAACAATTTCCTTCCACCCAGTGTTCCCCCAAGTCCTCCAGATAAAAATGGTACCTCACTTGTGTGAGTAGGCCTAGTGCCCGCAACAGAAAATGCCCCAACACACAAAGTGGGCACATCACATTTTCTCAAAGAAAACAGGTGTTTTTTTCTAAGTGCCTACCTGTGGATTTTGGCCTCTAGTTCAGCCGGCACCTAGGGAAACCTACCAAACCTGTGCATTTCTGAAAACTAGAGACCTAGGGGAATCCAAGACAGGGTGACTTGTGGGGTTCTCACCAGGTTCTGTTACCCAGAATCCTCTGCAAACCTCAAAATGTGGCTAAAAAACACTTTTTTCCTCACATTTCGGTGACAGAACGTTCTGGAATCTGAGAGGAGCCACAAATGTCTTTCCACCTAGCGTTCCCCCAAGTCTCTCGATACAAATGGTACCTCACGTGTGTGGGTAGGACTAGTGCCTACGACAGGAAATGCCCCAAAACACAAAGTGGACACATCACATTTTCTAAAAGAAAACAGGTGCTTTTTGCTAAGTGCCTACCTGTGGATTTTGGCCTCTAGCTCAGCCGGCACCTAGGGAAACCTACCAAACCTGTGCATTTTTTAAAAATAGAGAGCGAAGGGAATCCAAGACTTGTGGGGCTCTCACCAGGTTCTGTTACCCAGAATCCTTTGCAAACCTCAAAATGTGGCTAAAAAACACTTTTTCCTCACATTTCGGTGACAGAATGTTCTGCAATCTGAGAGGAGCAACAAATTCCCTTCCATCCAGCATTCCCCCAAGCCTCCCGATAAAAATGGTACCTCACTTTTGTGGGTAGGCCTAGTGCCAGCGACAGGAAATGCCCCAAAACACAAAGTGGACGCATCACACTTTCTCAAAGAAAACAGAGATGTTTTTTGCAAGATGCTTACCTGTGGATTTTTGCCTCTAGCTCAGCCGGCACTAAGGGAAACCTACTAAACCTGTGCATTTTTGAAAACTAGAGGCCAAAGGAAATCTAGACAGGGTGACTTGTGGGGCTCTCACCAGGATCTGTTACCCAGAATCTTTTGCAAACCTCAAAATTTGGCATACAAAACACTTTTTCCTCACATTTCGGTGACAGAGAGTTCTGGAATCTGAGAGAAGCAACAAATTTCCTTCCACCCAGAGTTCCCCCAAGTCTCCCAATAAAAATGGTACCTCACTTGTTGGGCTGGGCCTAGTGCCCGTGACAGGAAATGACCCAGAACACAAAGTGGACACATCACATTTTCTCAAAGAAAACAGGTGTTTTTTGCTAAGTGCCTACCTGTGGATGTTGGCCTCTAGCTCAGCCGGCACCTAGGGAAACCTACCAAACCTGTGCATTTGTGAAAACTAGAGACCTAGGGGAATCCAAGACAGGGTGACTTGTGGGGCTCCCACCAGGTTCTGTTACCCCGAATCCTTTGCAAACCTCAAAATTTGGCTAAAAAAACACTTTTTCCTCACATTTCGGTGACAGAACGTTCTGCAATCTGAGAGGAGCCACAAATTTCCTTCCACCCAGTGCTCCCCCAAGTCTCCAGATAAAAATGGTACCTCACTTGTGTGAGTAGGCCTAGTGCCCGCAATAGGAAATGCCCCAACACACAAAGTGGGCACATCACATTTTCTAAAAGAAAACAGGTGCTTTTTGCTAAGTGCCTACCTGTGGATTTTGGCCTCTAGCTCAGCCGGCACCTAGGGAAACCTACCAAACCTGTGCATTTTTGAAAACTAGAGAGCTAAGGGAATCCAAGACGTGTGGGGCTCTCACCAGGTTCTGTTACCCAGAATCCTTTGCAAACCTCAAAATGTGGCTAAAAAACACTTTTTCCTCACATTTCGGTGACAGAATGTTCTAGAATCTGAGAGGAGCAACAAATTCCCTTCCACCCAGCATTCCCCCAAGCCTCCCGATAAAAATGGTACCTCACTTTTGTGGGTAGGTCTAGTGCCAGCGACAGGAAATGCCCCAAAACACAAAGTGGACGCATCACACTTTCTCAAAGAAAACAGAGATTTTTTTGCAAGGTGCTTACCTGTGGATTTTGGCCTCTAGCTCAGCCGGCACCTAGGGAAACCTCCTAAACCTATGAATTTTTTAAACTAGAGACCTAGGGGAATCCTGACGGGGTGACTTGTGGGGCTCTCACCAGGTTCTGTTACCCAGAATCCTTTGCAAACCTCAAAATTTGGCTAAAAAAACACTTTTTCCTCACATTTCGGTGACAGAACGTTCTGAAATCTGAGAGGAGCCAACAATTTCCTTCCACCCAGTGTTCCCCCAAGTCCTCCAGATAAAAATGGTACCTCACTTGTGTGAGTAGGCCTAGTGCCCGCAACAGAAAATGCCCCAACACAAAAAGTGGGCACATCACATTTTCTCAAAGAAAACAGGTGTTTTTTTCTAAGTGCCTACCTGTGGATTTTGGCCTCTAGTTCAGCCGGCACCTAGGGAAACCTACCAAACCTGTGCATTTCTGAAAACTAGAGACCTAGGGGAATCCAAGACAGGGTGACTTGTGGGGTTCTCACCAGGTTCTGTTACCCAGAATCCTCTGCAAACCTCAAAATGTGGCTAAAAAACACTTTTTTCCTCACATTTCGGTGACAGAACGTTCTGGAATCTGAGAGGAGCCACAAATGTCTTTCCACCTAGCGTTCCCCCAAGTCTCTCGATACAAATGGTACCTCACGTGTGTGGGTAGGACTAGTGCCTACGACAGGAAATGCCCCAAAACACAAAGTGGACACATCACATTTTCTAAAAGAAAACAGGTGCTTTTTGCTAAGTGCCTACCTGTGGATTTTGGCCTCTAGCTCAGCCGGCACCTAGGGAAACAAAACAAACCTGTGCATTTTTGAAAACTAGAGAGCTAAGGGAATCCAGTACTTGTGGGGCTCTCACCAGGTTCTGTTACCCAGAATCCTTTGCAAACCTCAAAATATGGCTAAAAAACACTTTTTCCTCACATTTCGGTGACAGAATGTTCTGGAATCTGAGAGGAGCAACAAATTCCCTTCCATCCAGCATTCCCCCAAGCCTCCCGATAAAAATGGTACCTCACTTTTGTGGGTAGGCCTAGTGCCAGCGACAGGAAATGCCCCAAAACACAAAGTGGACGCATCACAATTTCTCAAAGAAAACAGAGATTTTTTTGCAAGATGCTTAGCTGTGGATTTTTGCCTCTAGCTCAGCCGGCACCTAGGGAAACCTACTAAACCTGTGCATTTTTGAAAACTAGAGGCCAAGGGGAATCCAGACAGGGTGACTTGTGGGACTCTCACCAGGTTCTGTTACCCACAATCCTTTGCAATCCTCAAAATTTGGCTAAAAAAACACTTTTTCCTCACATTTCGGTGACAGAACGTTCTGCAACCTGGAAGGAGCCACAAATTTCCTTCCACCCAGAGTTCCCCCAAGTCTCTCGATACAAATGGTACCTCACTTCTGTGGGTAGGCCTAGTGCCTACGTCAGGATATGCCCCAAAACACAAAGTGGACACATCACATTTTCTAAAAGAAAACAGGTGCTTTTTGCTAAGTGCCTACCTGTGGATTTTGGCCTCTAGCTCAGCCGGCACCTAGGGAAACCTACCAAACCTGTGCATTTTTGAAAACTAGAGAGCTAAGGTAATCCAAGACTTGTGGGGCTCTCACCAGGTTCTGTTACCCAGAATCCTTTGCAAACCTCAAAATGTGGCTAAAAAACACTTTTTCCTCACATTTCGGTGACAGAATGTTCTGCAATCTGAGAGGAGCAACAAATTCCCTTCCACCCAGCGTTCCCCCAAGCCTCCCGATAAAAATGGTACCTCACTTTTATGGGTAGGCCTAGTGCCAGCGACAGGAAATGCCCCAAAACACAAAGTGGACGCATCACACTTTCTCAAAGAAAACAGAGATGTTTTTTGCAAGATGCTTACCTGTGGATTTTTGCCTCTACCTCAGCCGGCACCTAGGGAAACCTACTAAACCTGTGCATTTTTGAAAACTAGAGACCAAGGGGAATCCAGACAGGGTGACTTGTGGGGCTCTCACCAGGATCTGTTACCCACAATCTTTTGCAAACCTCAAAATTTGGCTAACAAAACACTTTTTCCTGACATTTCAGTGACAGAGAGTTCTGGAATCTGAGAGAAGCCACAAATTTCCTTCCACCCAGAGTTTCCCCAAGTCTCCCGATAAAAATGGTATCTCACTTGTGTAGGTGGGCCTAGTGCCCGCGACAGGAAATGACCCAGAACACAAAGTGGACATATCACATTTTCTCAAAGAAAACAGGTGTTTTTTGCTAAGTGCCTACCTGTGGATGTTGGCCTCTAGCTCAGCCGGCACATAGGGAAACCTACCAAACCTGTGCATTTCTGAAAACTAGAGACCTAGGGGAATCCAAGACAGGGTGACTTGTGGGGCTCTCACCAGGTTCTGTTACCCAGAATCCTTTGCAAACCTCAAAATGTGGCTAAACAAACACCTTTTCCTCACATTTCAGTGACAGAACGTTCTGCAATCTGAGAGGAGCCACAAATTTCCTTCCCCCCAGTGTTCCCCCAACTCTCCAGATAAAATGGTACCTCACTTGTGTGAGTAGGCCTAGTGCCCGCAACAGGAAATGCCCCAAAACACAAAGTGGGCACATCACATTTTCTCAAAGAAAACAGGAGTTTTTTGCTAAGTGCCTACCTGTGGATGTTGGCCTCTAGCTCAGCCGGCACCTAGGGAAACCTACCAAACCTGTGCATTTCTGAAAACTAGAGACCTAGGGGAATCCAAGACAGGGTGACTTGTGGGGCTCTCACCAGGTTCTGTTCCCCAGAATCCTTTGCAAACCTCAAAATGTGGCTAAAAAACACTTTTTCCTCACATTTCGGTGATAGAATGTTCTGGAATCAGAGAGGAGCAACAAATTCCCTTCCACCCAGCGTTACCCCAAGCCTCCCGATAAAAATGGTACCTCACTTTTGTGGGTAGGCCTAGTGCCAGCGACAGGAAATGCCCCAAAACACAAAGTGGACGCATCACACTTTCGCAAAGAAAACAGAGATGTTTTTTGCAAGATGCTTACCTGTGGATTTTTGCCTCTACCTCAGCCGGCACCTAGGGAAACCTACTAAACCAGTGCATTTTTGAAAACTAGAGACCAAGGGGAATCCAGACAGGGTGACTTGTGGGGCTCTCACCAGGATCTGTTACCCACAATCTTTTGCAAACCTCAAAATTTGGCTAACAAAACACTTTTTCCTGACATTTCGGTGACAGAGAGTTCTGGAATCTGAGAGAAGCCACAAATTTCCTTCCACCCAGAGTTTCCCCAAGTCTCCCGATAAAAATGGTATCTCACTTGTGTGGGTGGGCCTAGTGCCCGCGACAGGAAATGACCCAGAACACAAAGTGGACACATCACATTTTCTCAAAGAAAACAGGTGTTTTTTGCTAAGTGGATGTTGGCCTCTAGCTCAGCCGGCACCTCGGGAAACCTACCAAACCTGTGCATTTCTGAAAACTAGAGACCTAGGGGAATCCAAGACAGGGTGACTTGTGGGGCTCTCACCAGGTTCTGTTACCCAGAATCCTTTGCAAACCTCAAAATGTGGCTAAAAAAACACCTTTTCCTCACATTTCAGTGACAGAACTTTCTGCAATCTGAGAGGAGCCATACATTTCCTTCCCCCCAGTGTTCCCCCAACTCTCCAGATAAAAATGGTACCTCACTTGTGTGAGTAGGCCTAGTGCCCGCAACAGGAAATGCCCCAAAACACAAAGTGGGCACATCACATTTTCTCAAAGAAAACAGGAGTTTTTTGCTAAGTGCCTACCTGTGGATGTTGGCCTCTAGCTCAGCCGGCACCTAGGGAAACCTACCAAACCTTTGCATTTCTGAAAACTAGAGACCTAGGGGAATCCAAGACAGGGTAACTTGTGGGGTTCTCACCAGGTTCTGTTCCCCAGAATCCTTTGCAAACCTCAAAATGTGGCTAAAAAACACTTTTTCCTCACATTTCGGTGACAGAATGTTCTGGAATCAGAGAGGAGCAACAAATTCCCTTCCACCCAGCGTTACCCCAAGCCTCCCGATAAAAATGGTACCTCACTTTTGTGGGTAGGTCTAGTGCCAGCGACAGGAAATGCCCCAAAACACAAAGTGGACGCATCACACTTTCGCAAAGAAAACAGAGATGTTTTTTGCAAGGTGCTTACCTGTGGATTTTGGCCTCTAGCTCAGCCGGCACCTAGGGAAACCTACTAAACCTGTGCATTTTTGAAAACTAGAGGCCAAGGGGAATACAGACAGGGTGACTTGTGGGGCTCTCACCAGGATCCGTTACCCAGAATCCTTAGCAAACCTCAAAATTTGGTTAACAAAACACTTTTTCCTCACATTTCGGTGACAGAGAGTTCTGGAATCTGAGAGAAGGAACAAATTTCCTTCCACCCAGAGTTCCCCCAAGTCTCCTGATAAAAAAGCTACCTCACTTGTGTGGGTGGGCCTAGTGCCCGCGACAGGAAATGACCCAGAACACAAAGTGGACACATCACATTTTCTCAAAGAAAACAGGTGTTTTTTGCTAAGTGCCTACCTGTGGATGTTGGCCTCTAGCTCAGCCGGCACCTAGGGAAACTAACCAAACCTGTGCATTTCTAAAAACTAGAGACCTAGGGGAATCCAAGACAGGGTGACTTGTGGGGCCCTCACCAGGTTCTGTTACCCACAATCCTTTGCAATCCTCAAAATTTGGCTAAAAAAACACTTTTTCCTCACATTTCGGTGACAAAACGTTCTGCAATCTCAGAGGAGCCACAAATTTCCTTCCACCCAGTGTTCCCCCAAGTCTCCAGATAAAAATGGTACCTCACTTGTGTGGGTAGGCCTAGTGCCCGCAACAGGAAATGCCCCAACACACAAAGTGGCCACACCACATTTTCTCAAAGAAAACAGGTGTTTTTTTCTAAGTGCCTACCTGTGGATTTTGGCCTCTAGTTCAACCGGCACCTAGGGAAACCTACCAAACCTGTGCATTTCTGAAAACTAGAGACCTAGGGGAATCCAAGACAGGGTGACTTGTCGGGCTCTCACCAGGTTCTGTTACCCAGAATCCTCTGCAAACCTCAAAATGTGGCTAAAAAACACTTTTTTCTTCACATTTCGGTGACAGAACGTTCTGGAATCTGAGAGGAGCCACAAATGTCTTTCCACCCAGCGTTCCCCCAAGTCTCTCGATACAAATGGTACCTCACTTGTGTGGGTAGGCCTAGTGCCTACGACAGGAAATGCCCCAAAACACAAAGTGGACACATCACATTTTCTGAAAGAAAACAGGTGCTTTTTGCTAAGTGCCTACCTGTGGATTTTGGACTCTAGCTCAGCCGGCACCTAGGGAAACCTACCAAACCTGTGCATTTTTTAAAACTAGAGAGCTAAGGGAATCCAAGACTTGTGGTGCTCTCACCAGGTTCTGTTACCCAGAATCCTTTGCAAACCTCAAAATGTGGCTAACAAAACACTTTTTCCTCACATTTCGGTGACAGAGAGTTCTGGAATCTGAGAGAAGCCACAAATTTCCTTCCACCCAGAGTTCCCCCAAGTCTCCCGATAAAAATGGTACCTCACTTGTGTGGGTGGGCCTAGTGCCCGCGACAGGAAATGACCCAGAACATAAAGTGGGCACATCACATTTTCTCAAAGAAAACAGGTGTTTTTTGCTAAGTGCCTACCTGTGGATGTTGGCCTCTAGCTCAGCCGGCACCTAGGGAAACCTACCAAACCTGTGCATTTCTGATAACTAGAGATCTAGGGGAATCCAAGACAGGGTGACTTGTGGGGCTCTCAACAGGTTCTGTTACCCAGAATCCTTTGCAAACCTCAAAATTTGGCTAAAAAAACACTTTTTCCTCACATTTCAGTGACAGAACGTTCTGCAATCTGAGAGGAGCCACAAATTTCCTTCCACCCAGTGTTCCACCAAGTCTCCAGATAAAAATGGTACCTCACTTGTGTGGGTAGGCCTAGTGCCCGCAACAGGAAATGCCCCAACACACAAAGTGGACACATCACATTTTCTCAAAGAAAACAGAGGTGTTTTTTGCAAAGTGTCTACCTGTGGATTTTGACCTCTAGCTCAGCCGGCACCTAGGGAAACCTACCAAACCTGTGCATTTCTGAAAACTAGAGACCTAGGGGAATCCAAGACAGGGTGACTTGTGGGACTCTCACCAGGTTCTGTTACCCAGAATCCTTTGCAAACCTCAAAATTTGGCTAAAAAAACACTTTTTCCTCACATTTCGGTGACAGAGAGTTCTGGAATCTGAGAGAAGCCACAAATTTCCTTCCACCCAGAGTTTCCCCAAGTCTCCCGATAAAAATGGTACCTCACCTGTGTGGGTGGGCCTAGTGCCCGCAACAGGAAATGACCCAGAACACAAAGTGGACACATCACATTTTCTCAAAGAAAACAGGTGTTTTTTTCTAAGTGCCTACCTGTGGATTTTTGCCTCTAGTTCAGCCGGCACCTAGGGAAACCTACCAAACCTGTGCATTTCTGAAAACTAGAGACGTAGGGGAATCCAAGACAGGGTGACTTGTGGGGTTCTCACCAGGTTCTGTTACCCACAATCCTCTGCAAACCTCAAAATGTGGCTAAAAAACATTTTTTTTCTCACATTTCAGTGACAGAACGTTCTGTAATCTGAGAGGAGCAACAAAAGTCTTTCCACCCAGCGTTCCCCCAAGTCTCTCGATACAAATGGTACCTCACGTGTGTGGGTAGGCCTAGTGTCTACGACAGGAAATGCCCCAAAACACAAAGTGGACACATCACATTTTCTAAAAGAAAACAGGTGCTTTTTGCTAAGTGCCTACCTGTGGATTTTGGCCTCTAGCTCAGCCGGCACGTAGGGAAACCTACCAAACCTTGTTATTTTTTAAAACTAGAGAGCTAAGGGAATCCAAGACTTGTGGGGCTCTCACCAGGTTCTGTTACCCAGAATCCTTTGCAAACCTCAAAATGTGGCTAAAAAACACTTTTTCCTCACATTTCGGTGACAGAATGTTCTGGAATCTGAGAGGAGCAACAAATTCCCTTCCACCCAGCGTTCCCCCAAGCCTCCCGATAAAAATGGTACCTCACTTTTGTGGGTAGGCCTAGTGCCAGCGACAGGAAATGCCCCAAAACACAAAGTGGACTTATCACACTTTCTCAAAGAAAACAGAGATGTTTTTTGCAAGATGCTTACCTGTGGATTTTTGCCTCTAGCTCAGCCGGCACCTAGGGAAACCTACTAAACCTGTGCATTTTTGAAAACTAGAGACCACAGGGAATCCAGACAGGGTGATTTGTGGGGCTCTCACCAGGATCTGTTACCCAGAATCCTTTGCAAACCTCACAATTTGGCTAACAAAACCCTTTTTCCTCACATTTCGGTGACAGAGAGTTCTGGAATCTGAGAGAAGCCACAAATTTCCTTCCACCCAGAGTTCCCCCAAGTCTCCCGATAAAAATGGTACCTTACTTGTGTGGGTGGGCCTAGTGCCCGCGACAGGAAATGACCCAGAACACAAAGTGGGCACATCATATTTTCTCAAAGAAAACAGGTGTTTTTTGCTAAGTGCCTACCTGTGGATGTTGGCCTCTAGCTCAGCCGGCACCTAGGGAAACCTACCAAACCTGTGCATTTCTGAAAACTAGAGATCTAGGGGAATCCAAGACAGGGTGACTTGTGGGGCTCTCACCAGGTTCTGTTACCCAGAATCCTTTGCAAACCTCAAAATTTGGCTAAAAAAACACTTTTTCCTCACATTTCAGTGACAGAACGTTCTGCAATCTGAGAGGAGCCACAAATTTCCTTCCACTCAGTGTTCCCCCAAGTCTCCAGATAAAAATGGTACCTCACTTGTGTGGGTAGGCCTAGTGCCCGCAACAGGAAATGCCCCAACACACAAAGTGGACACATCACATTTTCTCAAAGAAAACAGAGGTGTTTTTTGCAAAGTGTCTACCTGTGGATTTTGACCTCTAGCTCAGCCGGCACCTAGGGAAACCTACCAAACCTTTGCATTATTTAAAACTGGAGACCTAGGGGAATCCAGGACTGGGTGTCTTCTGGGGCTCTCACCAGGTTATGTTGCCCAGAATCCATTGCAAACCTCAAAATGTGGCTAAAAAAAAACACTTTGTCCTTACATTTCGGTGACAGAGAGTTCTGCAATCTGAGAAAAGCCACAAATTTCTTCCATCCAGAGTTCCCTCAAGTCTCCCGATAAAAATGGTACCTCACTTGTGAGGGTGGGCCTAGTGCCCGCGACAGGAAATGACCCAGAACACAAAGTGGACACATCACATTTTCTCAAAGAAAACAGGTGTTTTTTGGTAAGTGCCTACCTGTGGATTTTGGCCTCTAGCTCAGCCGGCACCTAGGGAAACCTACCAAACCTGTGCATTTCTGAAAACTAGAGACCTAGGGGAATCCAAGACAGGGTGACTTGTGGGGCTCTCACCAGGTTCTGTTTCCCAGAATCCTTTGCAAACCTCAAAATGTGGCTAAAAAAACACTTTTTCCTCACATTTCGGTAACAGAATGTTCTGGAATCTGAGAGGACCACAAATTTCCTTCCACCCAGAGTTCCCCCAAGTCTCCCGATAAAAATGGTACCTCATTTTTGTGGGTCGGCCTAGTGCCCGCGACAGGAAATGCCCCAAAAACACATAGGTGGTCATTACAACCCTGGCGGACGGTGTAAAAGCGGCGGTAAGACCGCCAACAGGCCTGCGGTAAAAATTTTGGAATTCCGACCGTGGTGGAAACCACCAACAAAGACAGCCACTTTAACACTCCGACTGCCACGGCGGTACAAACAAACAGCTCGGCGGTCACCGCCAACAGACAGGCGGAGGACAATGTGTGGCCCACACTATTATGACAGGCCAGTCCGTCACCTTTTCCGGGGCGGATTCACCGCGGATAAAAACACGGTGGAAACAGGAATTTCGTAGCAAAAACGCTCACCTCTACACACTCTACGCAGAAGGAGGACACCATGAACCCGGAACTCCAAATTCTCCCTGCGATAGTCTTCCTGCTCCTGTACCAGGACCACCAATGCCGGCGGCGAAGAACACAGTGAGTACTGCACCTATGACACAGGGGAGGGAGGAGGGAAAAAACAGGGACGCACACAACACCCCCACCCCCACCCTCACCCACTACAACACACACACTAATACATATCTATACATTATAGTTACACCCCCCCAGAAGAATGCAAAGACAAAAGGAAATGAGTGTAACCATTGTAATATATCAAAATTCAGTAAGCAAAAATATACATATATACACTATTAACAAAATATACACCAAAAATAGTAGTCCAGGTATTGCACCATTCATGGTCCGTGGACCACTGGGCCCAAAATGCATCGGCGAGGTCCACACACGATACCAGATCAAAACAAAGAGAACACTGCAGGGGCATCAGATAGAAATACAACAGACACCTCAGGGGAAGGGGGGGCACCTCAGTTGGATGAGTGCATGACTCCAGATCCACGAGGGGCCTCCATGCCCATTGATGTATCCTGGGGAGTGCAAAGCCACAGTCTCTCAATTCATTTCAGTGGGTGGTTTGCCCACTGCTTTATCCTGGGGAGTGCAAAGCCACAGTCTCTCAAGTATTTTCAGTGGGCGGTTTGCCCACTGCCTTATCCTGGGGAGTGCAAAGCCACAGTCTCTCAAGTCCCTACAGTGGGTGGTTTGCCCACTGCTTTATCCTCGGGAGTGCAAAGTCACAGTCTCTCAGGTTTTTTCAGTGGGTGTTTTGCCCACTGCTTTATCCTGGGGAGTGCAAAACCACGGTCTCTCAAGTCCCTACAGTGGGTGGTTTGCCCACTGCTTTATCCTGGGGAGTACAAAGCCACAGTCTCTCAAGTGGATAACAGTCTCCACTGGTTATGGTGGGGGCTTTGTGCCCAGATTGCTTCATCCTGCCAAGGACAGAGGTAGTGGATATATCTCTCCACTGGTTCTGGAGGGGGCATGGTGCCCAGAGTGCTTCATCCTGCCAAGGACAGAGGTAGTGGATGACAGTCTCCACTGGTTCTGGAGGGAGACTGCTGCCCAGAGTGCTTCATCCTGGGAAGGACAGATGGAGTGGATGACTGTCTCCACTGGTTCTGGAGGGGGACTGGTGCCCAGAGTGCTTCATCTTGCCAAGGACAGAGGTAGTGGATGACAGTCTCCACTGGTTCTGGAGGGGGACTGCTGCCCAGAGTGCTTCATCCTGGGAAGGACAGATGGAGTGGATGACTGACTCCACTGGTTCTTGGGGGGACTGGTGCCCAGAGTGCTTCATCCTGGGAAGGACAGACGGAGTGGATGCATGTCTCCACTGGTTCTGGAGGGGGACTGGTGCCCAGAGTGCATCACTCATCCCGTGACGGTCCCTGTTGCGTCAGTGCCCCTCTCGCACATGGGCTAGCGGTGCTTGAGTTGGCGGTGCTTGCCCTGTTCAGCGGTGCTTGAGTTGGCGGTCCTTGCCCTGTTCAGCGGTGCCTGCCCTGTTCAGCGGTGCTTGAGTTGGGCGGTCCTTGCCCTGTTCAACGGTGCTTAAGTTGGCGGTGCTTGCCTGGTTCAACGGTGCTAGAGTTGGCGGTGCTTGCCCTGTTCAGCGGTGCTTGCCATGTTCAGCGGTGCTTGAGTTGGTGGTCCTTGCCCTGTTCAGCTGTGCTTGAGTTGGCAGTCCTTATCCTGTTCAGCGGTGCTTGCCCTGTTCAGCCGTGCTTAAGCTGGCGGTGCTTGCCCTGTTCAGCGGTGCTTGCCCTGTTCAGCGGTGCTTGAGTTGGCGGTGCTTGCCCTGTTGAGCGGTGCTTGAGTTGGCGGTCCTTGCCCTGTTCAGCGGTGCTTGCCCTGTTCAGCAGTGCTTGAGTTGGCAGTCCTTCATTGCCCAGCTGGGCTGGGGCTGGCGGTCCTTCATTGGTCAGCTGGGCTGTGGCTGGCGGGGCCCTCCTGGGCAGCGAGGATGGGGCTTGCGGTGGCCTCCTGGGCAGCGACAATGGGGCTGGCGGTGGTCTCCTGGGCAGCTGGGCTGTGGCTGGCGGGGCCCTCCTGGGCAGCGAGGATGGGGCTTGCGGTGGCCTCCTGGGCAGCGACAATGGGGCTGGCGGTGGTCGCCTGGGCAGCGACAATGGGGCTGGCGGGGCCCTCCTGGGCAGCGACGATGGGGCTGGTGGGCCCTCCAGGGCAGCGACGATGGGGCTGGCGGGGCCCTCCTGGGCAGTGACGATGGGGCTGGCGGGGCCCTCCTGGGCAGCGGGGAAGATGGCGGTCTTCTCTGCCGTGCTGCTCCTCCCAGACTTGCCGGGTTTCTTGTGGCCCTTCCCCACCTTGGGAGGAGTCACCGCTGAGTCCACACTCCCATCGGGACCCCTGGGAGCAGCTTGGGTGGCTGGAGTCTTCCTCCTCTCCCGCCGGGCACTGGCCAACTTCTGGTGCTTCACAGGGGGGGGACTGCCTGTGCTGTGGCTCCGTGACACACTGGCTGTCTTGGTGGCCGGTGCACTCCACATACCTGTGACAACAGGCACCACTGGTCCCGGAGATGTTGTGGCTGAGGTGCTAGTTCGGGACCTATGAGTTGGACGGGGGGTGGGAAATAGGTCAAGGATGGACAGGAAAAGTTGTTTGGACAAACTGGGACGCGTAGCTGGAGGGGGTTTGGGAGTGGAGGAAGAGGTGGTGGTTGTAGGAGGTGTACGTTTTGTGGCTTTGGATGCAGGTGCATGCGCTGGAGGCTGTCGTGAGGTGGATGGCTGTTGGGTGGGTGTGTGCCTGCGTTTGAGTATCTTGGGAGGGGGCGTCACAGACACACTGGGAGAGGACACAGGGGACGTGTGTATGGTAGTGGGGGTGGTGACTGCACGTGAGCGGGGTGTGGTGGTGGGTGTGCTGGTGAGGGAGGTAGTGGCTGTAGAGGTAGTGCATGCAGGTGTGAGTGTAGACGAGACAGGGAGGGAGGAGGGAGGAGGGAGACGACGAGGAGGGGGACACAGTGGAGGCAGTGGATGTTGGTGTGTCTGCATGTGTGTGATGCTTGCGTGAGTGCCTGTGGGATGTGTGGTGCTTGTGTTTGCCTGAGCTTCCCTTATGTGGTGAGGTGTGTGCAGGCTGGTCTGATGGTGTGCTTGGGATAGGCAGAGGTACAGGGGATTGGGTCTGGGTGGAGGAAGTTGGAGGGGGGAGGCTAGACACAGGGACAATGGCTGCCATCAATGCTGAGGCCAGAGTTTGAAAGGCTCGGTGAAGGGCCGCCTGACCAGAAAGAATGCCCTCCAGGATTGCATTAGTTTGTTGCAACTGCCTTTCTACACCCTGGATGGCATTCAAAATGGTAGACTGCCCAACAGTGAGTGACCTGAGGAGGTCAATGGCCTCCTCACTGAGGGCAGCAGGGTGACTGGGGCAGGGCCTGAGGTGCTTGGGGCGAAGGTGATGCCCACCCTCCTGGGTGAACGGGCACGGGGCAAAGGCTGAGGTGCTGCTGGGAGGGTGGTGCTGGTAGGGGGGGTGGTGGCTGTACCTGTAGATGTGGGGGGCACAGATGTTGCCACCACCACAAGGGAGCTCCCATCAGAGGACGAGTCCGTGTCGCTGGTTTCAGCTCCTGTCCCGGCCATGGTGCTCCCCTCACCCTCCATCCCACTGGTGAATTCTGAGTTCGTAGTGTGGCCCTCCATAGCCATGTGGCATGCAGCTCCCTCGTGATCCGGTGGCACTGCTCCTCCGCCTGATGATGCTAATGCACATAAGAACAGGGAGACCACAAAAAAGGGGGGGGGGAACAGAAGAAAGACATGTTGAGTGCATGGATTACAGCTACCATTGGCGGACAAGACAGACACAGAAGCCCCCTGCACTACGTCGCGCTCTTGCCCTCTACAGTGCAATTCATGGGAAATGGCCTACAAGGCTATGGACGACATCTGCACACATAGATGACACAGGTGCATGAATAGCTGTACTTGGCACACTACAGAGGTGGGGTGGTGGGCCACAGGGCCATGCCTTACGGAGGGGCCTAGCCTACGGAACTCGCCCTGGCCTAGGGAAACCCACAGCCCTCCTCCCCCACCCAGACACCTCCACTGCACGCAAAGACAGCTGAATGAGAGTGTACTCACCCCCTTGTGTCTGCTGTCATGCCCTCAAGCACCCATCCAACTCCGGGTAGGCCACCGCCAGGATCCTGAACATCAGGGGGGTCATGGTTCAACGGGCACCCCTCTCACGTTGGGAGGCCATCCCCAGCTGAGCCTACGCCGTGTTCTTGCTCCAGCGGCGAATGTCCTCCCATCTTTTCCGGCAGTGGGTGCTCCGTCTGTGGTGGACCCCAGGGTCCGGGCATCCTTGGCGATGGCACGCCAAATATCCTTCTTCTGGTGGGCGCTGACCTAAATGAAAGTGCAGGGGAAGAAGAGAAGTCATTACCAACTGCGCCGTCAAAGTGAGTGGCCCCCATCCCTACCCTTGCCATGTGGCACATGCACCCACCGTCCTTCATGCACGCAGAACTCTGCCCCCTTCCTTCTTACAACCAGCCTTCTCCACACAGGCATAGCCCATACAACATGCTCCCTGTGTACTTACCTGTTGGTCTGGAGGACGGTAGAGTAGCTCCCTGTAGTAGTGGACACACAGCTGATTTACGTATTCTGGGGACGGAGGTATGGGCCCGATGGGTGGGTGCTGTGCTGGTGTTTCCAGAGGGGGGAAGGTCTGTGGTGGCCTGTGCCTGTGTGAAGGGAACCGACTGTCCCGAGGCCCACGATGGTCCGGCTGATCATCTAGATCCAGTTGGACAGAGGTGCTGTCATCACTGTGGGCCTCTTCTGTGGGTGGAGTGGACATGTCTGGACCCTCCTGTCTGGTGATGTTGGGTAGTGGTCCTGCAGGGGTGGAAAGGTATGATTAGTGCATCTGTGTGTGTCATGGTGTGCAATGGGTGGGTGACCGTGTACCCCAGTGCTGGCATTCCTGTGTGTGAGCTTGTGAGATGATGGTTTAGAGGGGTGTATGGGTATGTGCATGGGCATGCTTTAGTGATGGGTGTCCATGCTTTGTTGTTGCATGCAGGGCTTGGTGTTGGGATATGTGGTTTGTGATGTTGGTACATTTGTGAGGAGTTGGAGTGATAGGGGTGAGGGAGAGGGTGGGGGTATGTGATGGCATGCAGGTAGGGTGGGGATGTAATAGTTAAGATTTGACTTACCAAAGTCCATTCCTCCACCGACTCCTGCGAGGCCCTCAGGATGCAGAATCGACAAGACCTGCTCCTCCCATGTTGTTAGTTGTGGGTGAGAAGGTGGGGGTCCGCCGCCAGTCCGCTGAACCGCCTGGTGCTGTCTTGAGACCACGGAACGCACTTTCCCCCGTAGGTCGTTCCACTTTTTCCTGATGTCCTCCCTATTTCTTGGGTGTTGTCCCACTGCATTGACCCTGTCGACTATTCTTCGCCATATCTCCATCTTCCTTGCAATTGAGGTGTGCTGCACCTGTGCTCCAAATAGCTGTGGCTCTACCCGGACGATTTCCTCCACCATGACCCTGAGCTCCTCCTCCGAGAACCTGGGCTGTCTTTGCCGTGCCATGGTGTGGTGTAGGTGATGTGTGGGGTGGTGTGTGTGGTGATATGTAGTGGTGTGTTGTGTGAGGTGCGTGGAAGTTGTATGGGTGTTGGATGTTGTGTGCCTGTGGATGCTAGTTTGTTGATGGTGCTGTCTCTCTATGGCCTTCGGTCGTGAATTGTGGTCGTAGCGGTTTGTGGGTGATGTGGTTGTGTGTTTTATATTGTATTGGGTGTGTGGGAGGGGTATGTGTATGTGTATCAGGTGTGTGTATTTCAAATTGTCCAATGTGGTTGTGTTTTGTAAATGTGTGTGTATTTTGAGCGCGGCGGTGTGTACCGCCAATGGAATACCCCGGTTGAAAGACCGCCACGTGGATTCGTGTGTCGTGATAGTGTGGGCGTATTTCTGTTGGCGTGACAGTGGAGGTTTTGTTTTTGCCAGTTTATCACTCACCTTTGGTGTGGCGGACTTGTGTGGTTGGCTGAATTTTGTCGGATTCCGAGATGTGGGTCATAATAGCTGTGCGGAATTCCGCTGCCGCGGCGTTGTGTTGGCAGTCTTCTGCACGGCGGTAAGCGGCTTTTACCGCCAATGTTGTAATGACCACCAAAGTGGACGCATCACACTTTCTCAAAGCAAACAGAGATGTTTTTTGCAAGGTGCTTACCAGCGGATTTTGGCCTCTAGTGCAGCCGGCACCTAGGGAAACCTACTAAACCTGTGCATTTTTTAAAACTAGAGACCTAGGGGAATCCAGACAGGGTGACTTGTGGTGCTCTCACCAGGCTCAGTTACCCAGAATCCTTTGCAAACCTCAAAATTTGGCTAAAAAACGCTTTTACCTCACATTTTGGTGACAGAACGTTCTGGAATCTCAGAGTAGCCACAAATTTCCTTCCACCCAGTGTTCCCCCAAGTCTCCCTATACAAATGGTACCTCACTTGTGTGGGTAGGCCTAGTGCCCGCGACAGGAAATGCCCCAAAACACAAAGCGGACACATCACATTTTCTCCAAGTAAACAGAGGTGTTTTTTGCTAAGTGCCTAACTGTGGAATTTGGCATCTAGCTCAGCCGGCACCTAGAGAAACCTGCCAAACCTGTGCATTTTTGAAAACTAGAGACCTAGGGGAATCCACGACAGTGTGACTTGTGGGGCTCTCACCAAGTTCTGTTACCCAGAATCCTTTGCAAACCTCAAACTTTGGCTAAAAAAACACTTTTTCCTCATATTTCGGTGACAGAACGTTCTGGAGTCTGAGAGGAGCCACAAATTTCCTTCCACCCAGTGTTCCCCCAAGTCTCCCGATAAAAAGGTACCTCACTTGTGCGGGTGGGCCTAGTGCCCGCAACAGGAAATGACCCAGAACACAAAGTGGGCACATCACATTTTCTCGAAGAAAACAGGTGTTTTTTGCTAACTACCTACCTGTGGATTTTGGTCTCTAGCTGAGCCGGCACCTTGAGAAACCAACCAAACCTCTGCATTTTTGAAAACTAGAGACCTAGGGGAATCCAAGACAGGGTGACTTGTGGGGCTCTCACCAGGTTCTGTTACCCAGAATCCTTTGCAAACCTCAAAATTTAGCTAAAAAAAACACTTTTTCCTCACATTTCGTTGACAGAATGTTCTGGAATCTGAGAGAAGCCTCAAATGTCCTTCCACTCAGAGTTCCCCCAAGTCTCCCGATAAAAATAGTACCTCTCTTTTGTGGGTAGGCCTAGTGCCCGCAACAGGAAATGCCCCAAAACACAAAGTGAACACATCACACTTTCTCAAAGAAAACAGAGGTGTTTTTTGCAAGGTGCTTACCTGTGGATTTTGGCCTCTAGTTCAGCCAGCACCTAGGGAAACCTACCAAACCTGTGCATTTTTGAAAACCACAGACCTAGGGGAACCCAAGACTTGTGGGGCTCTCACCAGGTTCTTTTACCCAGAATCCTTTGCAAATCTCAAAATGTGGCTAAAAAAACACTTTTAACTCACATTTCGGTGACAGAATGTTCTGGAATCTGAGAGAAGCCACAAATGTCCTTCCACCCAGGGTTCCCCCAAGTTTCCCGATAAAAATAGTACCTCACTTTTGTGGGTAGGCCTAGTGCCCACAACAGGAAATGCTCCAAAACACAAAGTGGACACATCACACTTTCTTAAAGAAAACAGAGGTGTTTTTTGCATGGTGCTTACCTGTGGATTTTGGCCTCTAGCTCAGCCGGCACCTAGGGAAACCCACTAAACCTGTGCTTTTTTGAAAACTAGAGACCTAGGGGAACACAAGACTTGTGGGGCTCTCACCAGGTTCTATTACCCAGAATCCTTTGCAAACCTCAAACTTTGGCTAACAAAACACTTTTTCCTCACATTTCGGTGACAGAACGTTCTGGAATCTGAGAGGAGCCACAAATTTCCTTCCACCCAGCCTTCCCCCAAGTCTCTCAATAAAAATGGTACCTCACTTGTGTGGGTGGGCCTAGTGCCCGCAACAGGAAAAGCCCCAAAACACAAAGTTGGCGCATCGCATTTTCTCTAAGAAAACAGAGCTGTTTTTTGCAAGGTGCCTACCCGTGGATTTTGGCCTCCAGCTAAGCCGGCAGCAAGGGAAACCTACCAAACCTGTGCATTTTTTAAAACTAGAGACCTAGAATAATCCAAGATGGGGTGACTTGAGGGGCTCTCACCAGGTTCTGTTACCCAGAATCCTTTGCAAACCTCAAAATCTGGCTAACAAAACACTTTTTCCTCACATTTCGGAGACAGAACGTTCTGGAATCTGAGAGGAGCCACAAATGTCCTTCCACCCAGTGTTTCCCCAAGTCTCCCGATAAAAATGGTACCTCACTTGTGTGGGTAGGCCTAGTGCCAACGACAGGAAATGCCCCAAAATACAAAGTGGACACATCACATTTTCTCAAAGAAAACAGAGGTGTTTTATGCAAAGTGCGTACCTGTGGATTTTGGCCTCTAGCTCAGCCAGCACCTAGGAAAACCCACTAAACCTGTGCTTTTTTGAAAACTAGAGACCTAGGGGAACCCAGGACTTGTCGGGCTCTCACCAGGTTCTGTTACCCAGAATCCTTTGCAAACCTCAAACTTTGGCTAACAAAACACTTTTTCCTCACATTTCGGTGACAGAACGTTCTGGAATCTGAGAGGAGCCACAAATTTCCTTCCACCCAGCCTTCCCCCAAGTCTCTCAATAGAAATGGTACCTCTCTTGTGTGGGTAGGCCTAGTGCCCGCAACAGGAAATGCCCCCAAAACACAAAGTTGGCGCATCACATTTTCTCAAAGAAAACAGAGGTGTTTTTTTGCAAGGTGCTTACCTGTGGATTTTGGCCTCTAGCTCAGCCGGCACCTAGGGAAACCTACTAAACCTGTGCTTTTTTGAAAACTAGAGACTTAGGGGAACCCAAGACTTCTGGGGCTCTCACCAGGTTCTGTTACCCAGAATCCTTTCAAACCTAAAAAGTTGGCTAACAAAACACTTTTTCCTCACATTTCGGTGACAGAACGTTCTGGAATCTGAGAGGAGCCACAAATTTCCTTCCACCCATTGTTCCCCCAAGTCTCCCGATAAAAAAGGTACCTCACTTGTGTGGGTGGGCCTAGTGCCCGCAACAGGAAATGCCCCAAAACACAAAGTTGGCGCATCGCATTTTCTCTAAGAAAACAGAGGTGTTTTTTGCAAGGTGTCTACCCGTGGATTTTGGCCTCTAGCTCAGCCGGCAGCAAGGGAAACCTACCAAACCTGTGCATTTTTTAAAACTAGAGACCTAGAAGAATCCAAGATGGGGTGACTTGAGGGGCTCTCACCAGGTTCTGTTACCCAGAATCCTTTGCAAACCTCAAAATTTGGCTAACAAAACACTTTTTCCTCACATTTCGGTGACAGAACGTTCTGGAATCTGAGAGGAGCCACAAATGTCCTTCCACCCAGTGTTTCCCCAAGTCTCCCGATAAAAAAGGTACCTCACTTGTGTGGTGGGCCTAGTGCCTGTGACAGGAAATGACCCAAAACACAAAGTGGACACATCACATTTTCTCAAAGAAAACAGGTGTTTTTTGCTAACTGCCTACCTGTGGATTTTGGCCTCTAGCTCAGCCGGCACATACAGAAACCTACCAAACCTGTGCATTTTTGAAAACTAGACACATAGGGGAATCCACGACAGGGTGACTTGTGGGGCTTTCACCAAGTTCTGTTACCCAGAATCCTTTCCAAACCGCAAACTTTGTCTAAAAAAACACTTTTTCCTCACATTTCGGTGACAGAACGTTCTGGAATCTTTGAGGAGCCACAAATTTCTTTCCACCCATTGTTCCCCCAAGTCTCCCGATAAAAAAGGTACCCCACTTGTTTGGGTGGGCCTAGTGCCCGCGACAGGAAATGACCGAAAACACAAAGCGGACACATCACATTTTCTCTAAGAAAACAGGTGTTTTTTGCTAAGTGCCTACCTGTGGATTTTGGCCTCTAGCTCAGCCGGCATCTAGGGAAACTTACCAAACCTGTGCATTTTGGAAAACTAGTGACCTAGGAGAATCCAAGACAGGGTGACTTGTGGGGCTCTCACCAGGTTCTGTTACCCAGAATGCTTTGCAAACCTAAAAATTTGGCTGAAAAAACACTTTTTCCTCACATTTCGAAGACAGAACGTTCTGGAATCTGAGAGGAGCCACAAATTTCCTTTCACCCAGCGTTCCCCCAAGTCTCCCGATAACAATGTTACCTCACTTGTGTGAGTAGGCCTAGTGCCCACGACAGGAAATGCCCCCAAACACAAAGTGGACACATCACATTTCTCAAAGAAAACAGAGGTGTTTTTTGCAAAGTGCCTACCTGTGGATTTTGGCCTCTAGCTCAGCCGGCAGCTAGGGAAACCTACCAAACCTGAACATTTTTGAAAACTAGAGACCTAGGGGAACCCAAGACTTGTGGGGCTCTCACCAGGTTCTTTTACCACAGAATCCTTTGCAAACTTCAAAATGTGGTTAAAAAAAACACTTTTTCCTCACATTTCGGTGACAGAATGTTCTGGAATCTGAGAGAAGCCACAAATGTCCTTCCACCCAGGGTTCCCCCAAGTCTCCCGATAAAAATAGTACCTCACTTTTGTGGGTAGGCCTAGTGCCCGCGACAGGAAATGCTCCAAAACACAGAGCCTCTAGCTCAGCCGGCACCCAGGGAAACCTACCAAACCTGTGCATTTTTTAAAACTAGAGACCTAGAAGAATCCAAGATGGGGTGACTTGAGGGGCTCTCACCAGGTTCTGTTACCCAGAATCCTTTGCAAACCTCAAAATTTGGCTAACAAAACAATTTTTCATCACATTTCGGTGACAGAACGTTCTGGAATCTGAGAGGAGCCACAAATGTCCTTTCACCCAGTGTTTCCCTAAGTCTCCCGATAAAAATGGTACCTCACTTGTGTGGGTAGGCCTAGTGCCCACGACAGGAAATACCCCAAAACACAAAGTGGACACCTCACATTTTCTCAAAGAAAACAGAGGTGTTTTCTGCAAAGTGCCTACCTTTGGATTTTGGCCTCTACAGTAGCTCAGCCGGCAGCTAGGGAAACCTACCAAACCTGTGAATTTTTGAAAACTAGAGACCTATGGGAATCCATGACATGGTGACTTGTGGGGCTCTCATTAGGTTCTGTTACCCAGAATCCTTTGCAAACCTCAAACTTTGGCTAAAAAATCACTTTTTCCTCACATTTAGGTCACAGAATGTACTGGAATCTGAGAGGAGCCACAAATTTCCTTCCACCCAGCGTTCCCCCAAGTCTCCCGCTAACAATCGTACCCCACTTGTGTGGGTAGGCCTTGTGCCCGCGACAGGAAATGCCCCAAAACACAAAGTGGACACATCACATTTTCTCAGGGAAAACAGAGGTGTTTTTTGCAAAGTGCCTACCTGTGGATTTTGCCGCCTAGCTCAGCCGGCACCCAGGGAAACATACCAAACCTGTGCATTTTTGAAAACTAGAGACCTAGGGGAATCTAAGACAGGGTGACTTGTGGGGCTCTCACCAGGTTCTGTTACCCAGCATCCTTTGCAAATCTCAAAATTTGGCTAAAAAACACTTTTACCTCACATTTCGGTGACAGAATGTTCTGGAATATGGGAGGAGCCACAAATTACCTTCCACCAGTGTTCCCCCAAGTCTCCTGATAAAAATGATACCTCACTTGTGTGGGTGGGCCAGATTCCTGCAACAGAATAAGGCCAAAAACTTGTAGAGATAGAGGGGATAGCACAGCAAGTTGATAAGGACATATTCTTCTTTTATACATCTTTAGGCTGACTCTGCTTTGGGGACCACTAGTTTTTAAAAATGTCTGGGTTTGGTAGGTTTCCCTAGATGAAGGCCGCACCCACGACCAAAAACATAGGTGCCCCCTCCCCCCCACACAGGTAGTTTTGCAATATATCATTTTGATGTGTCCACATACGTCCATCATGTGCCAAACACTAAAATTGTGAAAAGAAACGCACTTAGGTTATGTGAAAAAAAAACCCTCACCCACCAACCAACTTGGTGGCATGCTTCATCATCGGGGTCCCACCTGAGACACCTAGCGTGTCGCAAGTGTGCTGCTACGCCTGATTACAGCGGAGCAGGTTTTGTCATTTGTACCACACATACTGGAGTGATGGTTCAGTAGATCAAATGTTATTAACAAGAGATTTCACAAAAGTGAAATGCACTGTTAATGACTGGAAGGTCAAAAAACTGAACCAATGACTCACAGCTCGTGAGCTGTAAAGCCGCGTCAAGGCACCAACCGTTTTACAGTCCATTCACACACCTTTCATACATGACATGCACAAGACCATTCACGCCGCCAGCCACAGACTTAGCATATTACAATACTCTCATCTACAGACAGCACCACTCAAGGGCCCATCACTTACATACTCCCACATACCTGATACAGCAGTCACACTAGCTGATGGGAGTGTGTGGACTGACGTTTGTCTAGCACCGCCAGCCAAGCGCCACCCCACGCACACCGCCAGCCAAGTGCCATCCCACGCACACCGCCAACCAAGCTCCACCCCATGCACACCGCCAGCCAAGTGCCACCCCACGCACACCACCAGCCAATTCGCCACCCCAAGCACACCGCCAGCCAAGCGCCACCCCCGCGCACACTGCCAGCCAAGCGCCACCCCAAGCACACCGCCAGCCAAGTGCCACCCCACAAACACTGCCATCACTTTTTTTTCCGTTTATAAACAACAAAGAAACCACTAACTAATTATAAAATAAGTACAAAACTACAAACACAAAAGCTCTAACTAAATACATGACAGTAATGGCAACCGTTAAACTGAACATATGAAAATATAAAATAGGCAGTTTACGCTCACGGTATTTCCTCTAAATTTTTCTTTGAGTGGTAATTTCTGAAACAGCTGGGCACACACAGCTCAGGCTTTGAAGGGCAATCGGGCAGTATATCCAGCTCTCCCTCCGGATACCTCTTCGGGCACATACTCTATATTTCTTAGTGGGTAAGTCTTTTTTCGTGAGTGAGAGGAATGTGATCTGGAAAGTGGCGATCTTTCAATCCAGCCACATCCTCCACCCCTGCTACTCTAGGAACTCTTGCCTGTTCCACCACAATAAGGCTCTCTATCACCGACTCCTGAAATTTAACAAATGTCATCCTTGACTCAAGTGAACAATCCTTGAATACAATAAAGGCATTCAAAGTTGCCAAATGAAATAAATGTAGGGCCAACTTTTTCTACCACACGTAAGACTTATGCAGAGCAGTGTAAGGTTCCAACCTCTGATCTACTCTATCAACACCACCCTTGTGCCTATTGTAGTCCAAAATGCATGCAGGTTTGCGCGCTTAGGCAACCTGACCCCAAACAGTCACAGGGGAAGTACTCATCATGGATGGTAGATAGCATGTACACATCCCTCCATGTCTGAAGATTTCAGAGCTAGCAGCTCATTATTCCACAAGGCGCTGTACTGTTCCCTCTCAAGTTTTTTACAGACAAGCTAGACAGTGTAGAAATTATTTACGTACAAACGGTGACCTTTGTTAAAGTCGTCTACCAAGTTCCAACACAATTTTTTCGCTAACTCCAAAAGTGGCCAGACAACCAGGAGGGTCAATACTGGAATCCCTACCAGTCTACCAGTGTAGACCCAGAAATTATACACGTATCCTTTACTGCTTTCTGACAGCATATATAATTTAATCCCATACCGTGCCTTCTTACTAGGAATGTACTGCTTAAAAACTAAATGCCCCTTGAAAAGAACCAAAGGCTCGTCCTCACTTATCTCTTTGCCTGGAACATAGACCTCTGAAAACTGATCTACAAAATGATCAACGACAGGCCTAATCTTAAAAAGACGGTCACAATCAGGGTGATCCCGTGGCAAGGCTAAAGCATTGTCTACAAAATGCAGCATACAAAGAAGAAGCAAATAGCGATTACGAGTGATAGTTGCAGGAAATATAGCCGTTGTCATCAAGGGACTAGTAGACCAATAAGAAGCCAGTGACGGCTTCCTTATCAACCCCATCAAAAAAGTCAAACCTAAAAGCTTTTTCATCTCTTCCAGATATGTGGGAACCCACTAAGTAGCTCTAGACTGAGGCCTAAGTCTGGCAGCGTTGTCACTCAAATATTGCTCCGCATTCACATTAGTCTGCTCCACAATCTCTTCCAAAAATTCATTGTCCATAAACAAGTGAAAGAAATTGACAGGCAAAACATTTTCCGTATTGACTCCACACCCTGGGAGACCAGCAAATGCAGGTATCTGTGGCTGCTCCATGTTTGGGGCAATCCAGGTGTCAGGTCTTCCAATAGGAAACCCTTCAGCCCCAGGCTGCTGCACTCTTGGCACATCAATGTCCTCCTCTCAAACAGGCTCTTCATCTGCACTAAGAGTGGCTTCCTCATCAGAAGAATCCTCTTGGACAGAAAACTCACTGCCAGAATCTGTCACTTCCTCCTCTGCCTCAGATGCACAGTCAGTCTCGTAATCATGGTCTGAAGACGACTCAAAAAGCATGCCAACAACCTGCTGAGCGGTCACTCTGCGGCTAGCCATGATCCTCACTAACAACAAATGGATTTCCAACATAAGTAATAAACAAAGTGTAGCTTTATCACAAAGATAAGATACACTTAACCAAAAAAAATTGCTTTTCTTCTCTAAAACGTTTCACAAAGTTCTGAAAAGTTTCCTAAAACTTCTAAAAGTTTTCTAAAAGTTAGAAAAAGTTTTTTCCTCTGTGCTTTAAAAAGTTCTGAAACTTTTTCTTCCTTCTCACTATCTCTAAACCTTTTGTTATCATGTCTGTGGTAGATTCAGCTCCCAAAACTGTCAATGCTACTTATGACAGTTTGAATTACAAGAGCTTAAGGAGTCTCTGCTTAGATAGAGGTTCAGTTATAGGAAAGAACCCTACAAAAGAGATTCTGTTCAACATGCTTATTGTAGATGATGAGACCAAAGCTGGCCCATCAAATGAGAGGTTAAAACATATAGAAACTTCCCAATCTGATTCAGGAGAGTTCCCTGAGAAGGGTGGAGAGGGTTCTGAACAGGATCTGCCCCATAGCAGGACACCCAGTAATGTTGGTAGTAATGGAGGTTCCCATCACAGTAGGGCATCCTTTGTTCCTAGAGGCCAGGTTACCAGGGTCCAGACAGTTAGGGACAGGTCCCCCTCTGAAGTTTCCCATTTGTCATCTGTGTCAAAGCATTCCCAACCCACCCTTCCTGAGGATAACTTGTTAGAAAGGGAACTCAGGGTTGAAGAGACTAGACTGAAGCTTAAACAACAACAGCTGGCCTTAGATAGGGAATCCCTAGACATTGAGAAGGAAAGACAGAGGTTGGGGTTAGGACCTAATGGTGGCAGCAGCAGTATTCCTGATAGTAATCCTGTTAGAGAGCATGATTCCAGGAATCTGCACAAGATAGTCCCCCCTTACAAGGAGAGGGATGACATCAACAAGTGGTTTGCTGCACTTGAGAGGGCCTGTATGGTACAGGGGGTCCCTCAAAGGCAGTGGGCTACTATTTTGTGGCTATCTTTCACTGGAAAGGGTAGGGATAGACTCCTTACTGTTAGAGAAAGTGAAGCTAACAATTTCACAGTATTGAAGGATGCACTCTTGGATGGATATGGCTTAACCACTGAACAATACAGGATTACGTTCAGAGACACCAGAAAAGAATCGTCAGAAGACTGGACAGATTTTGTGGACTGTTCAGTGAAGGCCTTGTAAGGGTGGTTACATGGCAGTAAGGTATCTGACTATGAAAGCCTGTATAATCTTATTCTGAGAGAGCATATTCTGAATAACTGTGTGTCTGACTTGTTGTACCAATACCTAGTGGACTCGGATCTGACCTCTCCCCAAGAATTGGGAAAGAAGGCAGACAAGTGGGTCAGAACAAGGGTGAACAGAAAAGTTCATACAGGAGGTGACAAGGATGACAAGAAGAAGGATGGTAAGTCTTCTGACAAGGGTGGGGACAAAGGTAAAAATACTGAGTCTTCATCAGGCCCACAAAAATCCTCTGGTGGGGGTGGTGGGTCCAAATACTCTTCCAATAATCAACCCAAAAAGCCTTGGTGCTATGTGTGTAAAAATAAAGGCCATTGGCAAGGGGATAAGTCCTGTCCAGGTAAACCCCATGAGCCAACCACCACTAATACATCAAACTCTAGTGCTCCTAGCAGTAGTGGTAATAGTGGTGGGACTGCTGGCAACAGTCAAATTAAAGGTGTAGTTGGGTTCACTTATGGGTCCATCATAGAAACTGGGGTAGTCAGTCCCAAGACAGTTTCTGTCACACCTAGTGGCATTGGCCTAGCCACACTGGCTGCTTGTCCCCTTACAATGGATAAGTACAGGCAGACAGTTTAAAAAAATGGTGTTGAGGCCCAGGCCTACAGGGACACAGGTGCCAGTATCACTTTAGTGACTGAAAACCTAGTGTCTCCTGAACAACACATCATTGGACAACAGTACAAGATTATTGATGTCCATAACTCCACTAAGTTTCTTCCCTTAGCTATAGTTCAGCTTAGTTGGGGTGGAGTTACTGGCCCTAAGCAGGTGGTAGTGTCACCTAGCTTACCTGTAGACTGTCTCTTAGGTAATGACCTAGAGACCTCACGTTGGGCTGAGGTAGAGTTTCATACCCATGCAGCCATGCTGGGTATCCCTGAGGAATTGCTTCCTCTCATTTCTACTGAAATGAAAAAGCAAAGGAGAGGAAAAGGCCTAAAAACACAGGATCCTTCTCCAACAACAGGTAAAAAGGGCATCACATTATCCACTACCCACTCTGCCATTCAGTATACCATTCCTGTGGTGGGAGAAACCTCTCCTAGGGTGGCACCTGTACCAAGGGAGCCATCAGCTGGCACAGGTAAACTCCCTGAGGTAAAAGTACCTCTCTGTGGGATAACTAATATTGGTGAGGAAAAGGGCACCATTTTAGTTAACATGGAGCATCCCTCCAACCCTCCCAGAGAACCTTTAGTGCAGAAACCTTGCACTGCCTCAAAACACTTAGGACAGCAGCCCTGCCCTTGTGTGGAGCTCATAGGACAGCAGCCCTGCCCTGCTCAAACTCAAGAGAAACAGCATCCCTTTTCTCTCTTACAGCCATATGGACAAAGTTTTTGCCCAGCTATGGCTTTACTGAGACAGCATCCCTTTTTGGCATTCTCATCACTTGAAATAGGTCCAGTGGACAATTCCCACGGCTCTAAACTAACACTTACTGATAGAAACTCTGAGAATATATCTTCACATTGTTGGCTAGCTAAAAAACTTCAAACAGGGTGGTTTACATCCCCACAGGGAAGTAACCATATAGTGGATCATAAAGGGAGTAACCAGTCTATTGCAGCGCTACTCTCCACTTATCACCACTTAGACAATAAAGACTCAACTGGCCAAGGTTAGCCTTATTGTCCTTCGTCTGTGGGGGGGGGGGTTGTGTAGGAAAGTAGCCTCTTTCTAGCCTTGTTACCCCCACTTTTGGCCTGTTTGTGAGTAAAAGTCAGGGTGCTTTCACTGTCTCACTGGGATCCTGCTAGCCAGGGCCCAGCGCTAATAGTGAAAAACCTATTTTGTAAGTGTGTTTGTTATGTGTCACTGGGATCCTGCTAGCCAGTTTGTGGCCTATATGTGTTCCCTGTGTGATGCCTAACTGTCTCACTGAGGCTCTGCTAACCAGAAACTCAGTGGTTATGCTCTCTCTGCTTTCCAAATTTGTCACTAACAGGCTATTGACTAAATTTACCAATTCAGATTGGCATACTGGTACCCCCACATAATTCCCTTGTATATGGTACTGCGGTATCCAGGGTATTGGGGTTCCAGGAGATCCCTATGGGCTGCAGCATTTCTTTTGCCACCCATAGGGAGCTCTGACCATTCTTACACAGGCCTGCCACTGCAGCCTGCGTGAAAAAATGTCCACGTTATTTCACAGCCATTTACCACTACACATAAGTAACTTATAAGTCACCTATATGTCTAACCTTCACCTAGTGAAGGTTGGGTGTCAAGTTACTTAGTGTGTGGGAACCCTGGCACTAGCCAAGGTGCCCCCGCATCGTTCAGGGCAAATTCCCCGGACTTTGTGAGTGCGGGGACAATATTACAAGCGTGCACTATACATAGGTCACTACCTATGTATAATGGATCATGGACAATTCCATGATCCCCGGGTCTCTAGCACAGAACCCGGGTACTGCCAAACTGCCTTTCCGGGGTCTCCACTGCAGCTGCTGCTGCTGCCAACCCCTCAACAGATTTCTGCCCTCCTGGGGTCCAGGCAGCCCTGGCCCAGGAAGGCAGAACAAAGGATTTCCTCTGAGAGAGGGTGTTACACCCTCTTCCTTTGGAAATAGGTGTGAAGGTCTGGGGAGGAGTAGCCTCCCCCAGCCTCTGGAAATGCTTTGATGGGCACAGATGGTGCTCATCTCTGCATAAGCCAGTCTACACCGGTTCAGGGATCCCCCAGCCCTGCTCTGGTGCAAAACTGGACAAAGGAAAGGGGAGTGACTACTCTCCTGACCAGTACGTCCCAGGGGAGGTGCCCAGAGCTCCTCCAGTGTGTCCCAGACCTCTGCCATCTTGGAAACAGAGGTGTTGGGGGCACAATGGACTGCTTTGAGTGGCCAGTGCCAGCAGGTGACGTCAGAGGCTCCTTCTGATAGGTTCTTACCTCGCTTGGTAGCCAATCCTCCTAACCTGGTAGCCAAACCTCCTTTTCTGGCTATTTAGGATCTCTGCTTTGGGGAATTCGTCAGATAACAAATGCAAGAGCTCACCAGAGTTCCTCTGCATCTCCCTCTTCACCTTCTACCAAGGATCGACCGCTGACTGCTCCAGGACGCCTGCAAAACCGCAACAAAGTAGCAAGACGACTACCAGCAACATTGTAGCGCCTAATCCTGCTGGCTTTCTTGACTGTTTCCTGGTGGTGCATGCTCTAGGGGTAGCATGCCTTCACCCTGCACCAGAAGCTCCGAATAAATCTCCTGTGGGTCGACTAAATCTTCCCCCTGCTAACGCAGGCACCAAAAGACTGCAACACTGGTCCTCTGGGTCCCCTCTCATCCTGACGAGCGTGGTCCCTGGAACACAGCAACTCTGTCCAAGTGACTCCCACAGTCCAGTGACTCTTCAGTCCAAGTTTAGTGGAGGTAAGTCCTTGCCTCCCCACGCTAGACCGCAAAGCTGTGTACCGCATGATTTGCTGCTGCTCCGGCTCCTGTGCACTCTTCCAGGATTTCCTTCGAGCACAGCCAAGCCTGGGTCCCCAGCACTCCGTCCTGTAGTGCACAACCTTCTGAGTTGTGCTCTGGCATCGTGAGACTCCCTTTTGTGACTTTGCATGGACTCCGGTTCACTTTTCTTCTAAGTGTCTGTTGGGGTACTTCTGCGGGTGCTGCCTGCTTCTGTGAGGGCTCTCTGAGTTGCTGAGCGCCCCCTCTGTCTCCTCCAAAAAGCGACATCCTGGTCCTTCCTGGTCCTCAGCAGCACCCAAAAACGTCTACTGTGTCCCTTGCAGCTAGCAAGGCTTGTTTGCGGTCTTTCTGCATAGGAACACCTCTGCAAGCTTCAACGCGACGTGGGACATCAGTCTTCCAAAGGAAGGAAGGAAGTCCCTAGTCCTCTTCTGTCTTGCAGAACTCCAAGCTTCTTCCAACTGGTGGCAGCTTCCTTGCACCTTCAGCTGGGGTTTCCTGGGCTCCTGCCCCCCCGGACACTGTTGCGACTATTGGACTTGGTCCCCTTGTCTTACAGGTACTCAGGTCCGGAAATCCGTTGTCAGTGCACTGCTGGTGTTTGTTCTTCCTGCAGAATCCCCCTATCACGATTTCCGTGCTCTCTGGGGGTAGTAGGTGTACTTTACTCCTACTTTTCAGTGTCTTGGGGTGGGGTATTTTTCTAGCCCTCACTGTTTTCTTACAGTCCCAATGACCCTCTACAAGCTCATATAAGTCGGGGGTCCATTCGTGGTTCGCATTCCACTTTTGGAGTATATGGTTTGTTTTCCCCTATACCTATGTGTTCCTATTGCAACCTATTGTAATTCTACACTTTTTGCATTACTTTTCCTGCTATTACTTTCCTGATTTGGGTTTCTGTACATATAACTTGTGTATATAACTTATCTTCTTACTGAGGATACTCACTGAGATACTTTTGGCATATTGTCATAAAAATAAAGTCCCTTTATTTTTAGTAACTCTGTGTATTGTGTTTTCTTACGATATTGTGCATATGATATAAGTGGTATAGTAGGAGCTTTACATTTCTCCCAGTTCAGCCTAAGCTGCTTTGCCATAGCTACCTTCTATCAGCCTAAGCTGCTAGAAACACCTCTTCTACACTAATAAGGGATACCTGGACCTGGCACAAGGTGTAAGTACCTCTGGTATACACTACAAGCCAGGCCAGCCTCCTACACCTAGACAGGGAACTCAGAAAGCTGAGGTTGGAAGATGCCAGACTGAAGCTAAGACAGCAGCAGTTGGCCTTATATAGGGAATCCTTAGATGTAGAGAGAGAAAGACAGAAGGTGGGGTTAGTTCCCCATGGTGGCAGCAACAGCAGCAATCTTGATAGTCATCCTGTTAAAGAAACAGATTCAAGAAACCTGCATAAGCTTGCCCCCTTACAAGGAGGGGGATGACATAAACAAGTGGTTTTCTGCACGTGAGAAGGCCTGTACGGTACAGTTGGTCCCTCAAAGGCAGTGGGCTGCTATATTGTGGCTATCTTTCACTGGCATAGGTGGGGGCAGACTCCTTACTGTCAGGGACAGTGATGCCAACAATTACAAGGTTTTGAAGGGCACACTCTTAGATGGATTTTGCTTAACCACTGAACAATACAGGATAAAGTTCAGAGATACCAGAAAATAGTCCTCTCAAGACTGGACAGACTTTGTAGACTGTTCAATGAAGAACTTGGAGGGATGGTTACATGGCAGTAAGGTGACTGACTATGAAAGCCTGTATAATCTCATTTTGAGAGAGCATATCTTGAATAATGTGTGTCAGACTTGTTGCATCAGTACTTGGTAAACTCAGATCTGACCTCTCTCCAAGAATTGGTCAGAACAAGAGTGAGCAGAAAAGCACATACAGGGGTGACAAGGATGGCAAGAAGAAAGATAGTGAAAAATCTCAGGATAAGCATGGGAATAAAAGGAAAACTGAAGATCCTTCTTCACATCCTAAACACTCTTCAGGGGGTGGGGATAAATCATCTTCTTCCTCTTCTTCACAATCTACACACATTAAAAAACCTTGGTGCTATGTGAGTAAAAATAAAGGCATTGGCCAGGGGATAAGTCCTGCCCAGGTAAAGCCCCTGAGCCTACCACCACTAATACATAAAACTCTAGTGCCCCTAGCAGTAGTGGTAATAGTGGTGGGACTGCTGGCAACAGTCAAAATTAGAGTGTAGTTGAGTTCACTTTTGGGTCCACAATAGAAACTGGGGTAGTCAGTCCCAAGACAATTTCTGTCACACCTGGTGGCATTGGCCTTGCCACACTGGCTACTTGTCCCCTTACAATGGATAAGTACAGGCAGTCAGTTTTAATAAACGGTGTTGAGGCCCACATCTACGGGGATACAGGTGCCAGTGTTACTTTGGTGACTGAAAACCTGTTGTCTCCTGCACAACACCTCACTGGACAACTGTACAGGATTATTGATGTCCATAACTCCACTAAGTTCTTCCTCTTAGCTATAGTTCAGTTTAGTTAGGGTGGAGTTACTGGCCCAAAGCAGGTGGTGGCATCACCTACCTTAACTGTAGATTGTCTCTTAGGTAATGACCTAGAGGCTTCAGGTTGGGCTGAGGTAGAGTTTAGGACCCATGCTTCCATGCTGGGTATCCCTGAGGAATAGCTTCCTCTCATTTCAGCTGAAATGAAAAAAGCAAAGTAGGGAAAAAGGCCTGAAATAGCAGGATCCTTCTCCAACAACAGGCAAAAAGGGCATCACAGTATCCCCTACCCACCCTGCCACTAAGGATACCAGTCCTGTGGTGGGAGAAACCTAACCTGGAGTGGAAACTGACCCAAGGGAACCATCAGCCACCACAGCTGTACTCTCTGAGGTAAAAGTACCTCTCTGTGGGATACCTCCTGATGTGAAAAATTGCACCATATTAGTTAACATGGAGCATCCCTCCAACCCTCCCAGAGAAACTTTAGTGCAGCAGCCCTGCACTGCCTCAAAACACTTAGGACAGCAGCCCTGCCCTAGTGTGGAGCTCATAGGACAGCAGCCCTGTCCTGCTCCAACTCAAGAGAAACAGCAAACCTCTTCTCTCTTACAGCCATATGGACAAACTTTTTGCCCAACTATGGCTTTATTGAGACAACATCCCTGTCTGGCATTCTCTTCACTTGATATAGGCCCAGTGGACCAATCCCACTGCTCTAAATTAAAATGTACTAATAGGAACTCTGAGAAAATAACCTCACATTGCTGGCTAGCTAAAAAACTCCAAACAAGGTGGTTCACAACTCCACAGGGGAGTAACCATACAGTGAGTATCTGTCAGTGTGTTTTTACTATCTCACTGGGATCCTGCTAGCTAGGACCCCAGTGCTCATAGTGAAAACCCTATTTGTCAGTGTGTGGTTCCATAGGTACATACCAGAGATTGCCGACTGTGACCTGAATGTGTATACCTCTGTAGTGTCTAACTGTGTCACTGAGGCTCTGTTAATCAGAACCTCAGTGCTCATGCTCTCTCTGCCTTTAAAATTGTCACTATAGGCTAGTGACCACTTTTACCAGTTTCAATTGGCACACTGGAACACCCTTATAATCCCCTAGTATATGGTACCTAGGCACCCAGGGTATTGGGTTCCGGTAGATTGCTATGGGCTGCAGCATTTCTTTTGCCACCCATAGGGAGCTCAGACAAACCTTTACACAGGACTGCCATTGCAGCCTGAGTGAAATAACGCACACGTTATTTCACAGCCATTTTCACTGCACTTAAGTAACTTATAAGCCACCTATATGTCTAACCTTCACTTGCTGAAGGTTAGGTGCAAAGTTACTAAGTGTGAGGGCGCCCTGTGTGGTTCTAAAAATTCTGGACCCATGTAATCTGCTTTGCCACAGCAGTACGATTTTAGTATCAAAAGACCGATAATGACTAGTACACTAAGCATGAGCATTTTCGCTCAATTCCAGCAGCGTTTTCACCTCGAAATCGCCATTTTCGTCCTGCACTCGTGGCTCCCATTTTATACACGACAGCCATTTTAAAAGTTGCCCTCACATAGGCTTATAATACAGTCAGATTTGATTCCAAGGACACGTACACCTTGATTGACTTTTCTCTGACCTGGGCAAGCTGGAACCATTGCCTCAGGCCAAACCTGTTTGGTCAGTCCCTCTCCCAGTGGCCGAATCAGATAGCATCAAGGCACACCAGGCCATAAAACCCTTATTATCGCTCACACACCCTGCCTAACTTGCTCACACCTGCACCTGCTCTTTTCTTCTTCTTACTTTACGAGGGGGAGGTGCCCGTTTTTATTGGGGGTCCACACTTATCTGATGTGAAATTCTAGGCCTTGCCGGGTAATTTATTATGGGTTGGATGACATGAAATATGAGGTTTCATCATGACACTGTTTTTTCCTTTGTAGTGAAAACATGTGAATGACCAACCAAAATGTCAAGAATGTTTGCCTGAAGCTTAAAAAACTGTATATAAGGAAACCTGATTTTGCATTGACAGACAGTCTCCTGAGAACATACAAGTCGTGCTGTTGTACTTCTAGGACGCCTGTCAATTGGTTGCAGCCAATAAATTCGATCTTTGACTTCACCTAGAAGACTCTGAGTTTCTGTAGTCTGAATCAGGAAAGTACCCGAGGTCTTTGGGTGTACCCTGGCACCGCTGGGTTACCGGATCAGTACCGGTTCTGAAAAACCCAGTACCTCAGTTGGCGCCCAACGTGGGGCGATACCAGCGGTACCGGTCCAAGCCTGAGGTTCGTGAGGAGCTTCGTGTGAAAATTCTGGAGGAAGGCCGCCACTTCATCGACCCCTGCATGTCGACGTGGTCCGAAAGTCTTTGCTGCGAGGTTCCCCGCTTCCAGACGGCTACGAAGGACTGCTGCCCTGGCTATCGCCCTGATTTGGACCCTTGATTTTTGGTAGAGCGAAACGATAAGACGAGTCTTCTGGTGACGTCATTGATATTTTCAGTTAAGTATAAGTGGAGCGTCTCCCAGTCCTTAGTTGGACACTTGGTTTGGTCCTTAGTTGGACACTTGGTTTGGTCCTTAGTTGGACACTTGGTTTGGTCCTTAAGTTGGACATTTGGTTTGGTATCCCTTCGGGATCACTTTGATTTGGAACTTGCAAGTACCAAAGCCGAAGGACTCGTGTATTCACGAGACTATCGTAAACGATAATCCTTTGAAGTTTGAAGCTAGACTAGTGAGCCAAGATGCCTGGTCTTAGCAGACTTGGAAATTTGTTTTGTCTTGGTTGTAAAAGGGACTCCCGGTTGGAGGACTCATGTCCGGTTCCTCCGATTGGAACTCCAACTTATGAACTATATGTGAGGCACGGAGTAGGCCCCATCACATATAATGAAGTATGGATCCGTTACACCAGAAAAGATGGTGTTTTAAAATGGCCCCAAAATGGTAGCTTTGACACAGAAATCTTAGATAACCTCGAAGTTAGACTTTTTAAGAAGAAAGCCCGGCCGGCAATGTTTGATTCTTTCCGCTTATGGCGTAAAGAAGCCAAGCAAAAGGAAATTAAATTAGCTAAGAAAAATAAGAGAGAAAAAGGTATTTCGATTATGCAAGCTGCTATACAGTTTAAAGATAACGAAGCAGAACAGTTGAATGAGCAGTTGCATAGGCGACATAAAATGACAGTAGATAAATGCTATCCAGTTTTGTCACCTCTTCAGCAAGATGCAGCAAAAGACTGAAAAAGATCCCCTAATGTCGCATTTGCTAAGTTCGACACCACCCTATGCGCAGAATGCAACGGCACCTCCGCAACCTCTAGTTGCACAACCAGTGGTTGCATTGCCTCCTGCTCCTCCCCAGCACCCACCAGCTATTCTTCAGTTGGTTCCTATTCCTCCGGTGCAGCCTTCTCAAGGGCCACCGGCTTTGACATCTGCTCTGCCTTTACTTCCTACAACTTTGACTACTATAGCGACTACCACTCCTGGTATTGTTTCTGATACTGCTTCTGTCTCTGCCTTGTCTCATTCTGTTTTTCCTCCTGTTCATTTGTCAACCTCTCCCTCTATCCGTCAGAGAATGACAAACACTGTGACTAGTCTTTTATCCCCTCTCTTTGGGTCATTAGCTACGACCCCAGTTACAGAGCGTAAGCAATTGCGTAGCCAATTGCCTGATGGTATGGAGAAAGAGACACTGAATTATTTGGCGCATAAATGGGTTACTGAACCAGCGAGATATGAACTAGAGTCTGTTATGGATGTCTTCCATCAGTGGGAAGAACCGAAACAGAGATACGTTTTTGAGAAAATGTGTACTTTTCTTTCTGAGGATTTAGAGGAAAATGGTTTGGAGCCCAATCCGCCTAAGTTGTGTCGTGTACGGTTTGATTTTTCGACAGGTTTGATTGTGGGTTCAGATGTCGAGAAAGCAGTTGCAACGTTATTGTCGTTTAGGACTGAAGGTGTTTCCAGGTTATTGTTTAAATATGATTCTTCTGCTAAAAAGAAAGGGAAACAGTACCCCATGAGAGAAGTTCCCCCACAGTGGAGGGAAGGGGACCCAAATGCTAATCCACCTGTCCTGCCTCACTTCCAGCGTGTATGGGTACACGTTCCATGGAAGCGAGCTGAAGTTTTAGCCCTTAAGCAGACATTGCCTGATCCCCGTAAGAACCCTACAGGGTATTACAAGGAATTGTCACAGACTGCGGGGTCTTGCATTATGAATTTAGCGGACATAGACATGTTGTTTGGGAATGTTGTTCCACAGCCTTTATGGGGAAAGATTCGCCATGCAGACCATGCTCAAGAATTAGGTGACACATGGGCTAATATTGCTGCTGCAGATGCCCGACAAATTGGTGGTGCTAAACCTGAGTCTTTAGTGACAGAACTTCCTGGTAGAATTATTGATTACATGAAAACTATAATGCCTGCGATGCGTGTAAACTGGGATAAATTGTCTGCATGTAAGCAAAAGAAAGAAGAAACGGTATCAGATTTCTTCACCAGGTTTGAAGAAACGTTTGTGGACCACAGTGGTCAAGATATGAGCACGGAAGGTGGTCAACGTTTGTTCGTCGATAAATTTGTGCATAATCTGCTTCCTGAGTTGTGTAAAAAGTTAAAAGATTCAGAAAGTTCTTGGGCAGTTTCCTCTTCAGCGCAGATATTGGCTACTGCACAGTACTACGAAAATAGAGATAAAGATGAGAGAGATAGAATAGAGAAGAAAACAAAAGATTTGAAAACGAAGGTTCTGTTACAACAAGCGTACCCGCCACATGGTAGTCAGAATAGTGGTGTACAGAACAACTATCAGAATAACTATCAGCCCCAACCGTTTCAGAGAAACTCGCAAAGAGCCGAGTATGCTCAACCACGTATCCCAGTAGGTCCCAATCAGTGTTCATATTGCAAGGAAGAGGGTCATTTCAAGTATAGTTGCCCTGCTTTGCTGCAGCGCGCAAATGGTACTTCCGGTTTAAGAGGTCGAGGTGTTCCACAAGCACCTAGAGGAAGAGGACGTGGATATGTTCCCCAGAACGCGCGCCCATTCCTCCCTCAAAACTCAATGAACAGATTTGATCAACAGGTTAATGCATCCGGTAGGACGGCTCAGTACTATACTGATGATTACTATACAGAGGGTGAGCATTTGGACAGTAATGATTGCTAGGACAGCCATAGACAAAGAGAGGGAGTTGTTTCAGTTCCAGTAGATCAGAGTGGGCCTTATGTTGAGGTGATTGCATCAGGTGTGTCAGAACCTTTTCTGTTGGATACTGGTGCTACCAAGAGTTCTATTATGCACTCAAAACTCCCTGGCGCCCCTTTGTCTGGCGAAACAAATGTATCAGTAGGGTTTTCTGGCGCCCCAGTTAGAAATCCGATTTCTAACCCTATATCTCTTTCTGTTGGACCTTGTAAATTTGAAACACCCCTTATTTTGACGACAGGTTGTGGCGAGAACTTGTTAGGATTAGATTTGTTAAAAAGATTGTATGCGACATTGTATTGCTCTCCTTCTGGAGTGCAACTCACATTGGGTAAGAAAGTGGTTTCACCAATGTATTTGTCAAAGGACAGATTTCCACCAGAATTTTCGTCTCTTCCTAATACTCTTTGGGCTACTGGACCTAATGATGTAGGTCTTTTGGAAATTCAGCCATATGTGATAACATTAAAAGCCAATGTTAAAATGCAACGTATTCCCCAATACAAGATCTCTAGTGAAGGGGAAAAAGCGTTGATGGCAATTATTCGTGATCTGATTGAGAAGGATGTAATTGAAGAGACAAGAGGCAACGTTTGCAATAGTCCTGTTTTGCCTGTCTTGAAGCACACTGACCCTACTCAGCCACCTGTTTATAGGTTTGTAATTGATCTTAGAGAGGTGAACAACATAGTTGTGCCACAGTTTCCAGTCGTCCCCGATATCACTGCATTGTTGACAATGATTCCGGCTTCAGCCACTTGGTTCTCAGTAATAGACCTGAAGAATGCTTTCTTCAGCATCCCTATTGCAGAAGAGAGCAGGGACATTTTTGGCTTCAATTTGGGAGGACGAAGCTTCAGATTTAAGAGAGCTCCTCAAGGCTATTGTGAAAGTCCATCCATCTATAGTCAGGCTTTGAAAGCACAACTTGACACTCTTATGTTACCTGATGGCGCCACTCTCATTCAATATGTCGATGATTTGCTAGTTGCCGCAGATACTAAGGAGATCTGCAAAGAAGCAACATTGCCATTATTCCGTCATTTGTCTGATTTACACCACAAAGTGTCCCTTTCAAAGTTACAGTATTGTCAAAAAGAAGTGACCTATTTAGGTCATCTCTTTTCGAAGGAGGGAAGGCAACTGACCCCAGAGAGAATCAGAGCTGTTGCAGCAATGAGTGTGCCAAGAACACAAAGAGAAGTGCGTGCTTTCTTGGGTATTACATCATATTGCAGACAATGGATACCTAATTTTTCGTTAATAGCCAAACCCTTGGTGGCATTAACTTGTAAAGATATACCGAATCCCGTCCCATGGTCTGAAGATTGTCAGAAAAGTTTTGTCGAATTACGTGATGAACTATGTTCAGCTCCTGTGTTGGGTACCCCCAACTACAGCAAGCCTTTTACATTGTATGTCCATGAGAAAGAAGGTTGTGCGTTAGCAGTTTTGACACAACAGTTTGGAGACAGGGAGCGTCCATGCGCCTATTTCTCTTCAACCTTAGACCCAGTAGCTAAGGCACTACCGAGCTGCTTAAGAGCGGCAGCGGCAGCTGCTGTTTCTATCCGACAGTCTGCTGGTTTAGTGATGAATAACACATTAGTCGTAATGGTTCCACATGCAGTGGACACGTTGTTAAACAGAACCAAGACACAGCATTTAACTAGTGCTCGATTGTCAGGTTACGAGTTGACATTGTTAGCAAGCCATGTACATATAAAAAGATGCACTACACTTAACCCAGCTACGTTATTGCCAATTGTGATGGAGTTAGATACTTCTGAACAACATGATTGTCTCCGTAGAACAGAAGAGGAAACGAAAGGGAGAATAGACCTTCTGGACACTCCCATTGCAAAGAGTGATGGTACTTTGTGGGTGGATGGTTCATGCTTTAAGCTCCCGAATGGTGACACGACTGCGGCGTATGCTGTGACAACTTTGTGTACGATTGTTGAAGCTGCACCTGCACGTATCCCACATAATTCAGCCCAAGCAGCTGAGTTAATAGCCCTAACAAGAGCATGTACAGTATCAAAAGGAATGAAAGTGACTATCTATACCGATAGCCAATATGCGTTTGGTGTGGCCCATAGTTTTGGGCGTTTGTGGAAGGAACGTGGGTTCCTGACCTCGCATGGAACTAAAATACAGAATGGTCAGTTGGTAAATGAGCTCCTTGATTCACTTACTTTACTGTTGCAAGTTGCGATTGTGAAGTGTAGCGCACATAAAAAGGTGACTGATGATGTTGGTCGTGGGAATGCATTTGCTGACGAGGTCGCAAAAGAAACGGCAAGGAATGTGATGAGCCGAATGTATGTCGCGAGCCCTGCAAGATGGATTGGTGATGTTGGAATGTGTGAAGACACGATAGAAAGCGTGAAATCGATTCAAGCTGAAGCCACAGAGAGAGAATTGAGTGTGTGGAGAGAAAGTACAGGTAAATTGGATGCGAATGGTTGTTGGGTCGAGTTGTCAGAACATCAGAGATGGTTGCTACCCGATTCGTATGTGCTTGCAGTAGTTACAATGGCTCATGGAATGGCTCACATCAGTGTGAAAGGAATTTGTAAGTTGTTGGCCCCAGTATGGCAAAATGCAGGAATTCCCAAGTGCGCAGAAAATGTAGTTAAAAATTGCATGGTATGCCTGAAACACAACCCTGGTAGAGGAACCCCAACTCCAGCTGGTCATTTTGCACCTCCTACGTATCCGTTTGAGGTTTTGCAGCTAGATTTCATCCACATGGAGAGGTGCAACAACTTAAAATATGTACTCGTTGTTGTTTGTGCCTTTTCAAGATGGGTGGAAGCCTATCCCCTAAAAGACAATACTGCGCTATCCACAGCCAAAGCCCTTGTGAAAGAGTTCTTCCCTAGGTTCGGAATGCCGAGAATGATCTGGAGTGACAATGGAAGTGAATTTGTGGGTCAAGTGATGAAGAAAGTATGCGAAGGGCTAGGCATCAACCAAAAGTTTCACGCTGCAAATCACCCCCAATCAGCTGGATTAGTGGAGTGCTATAACGGCACTCTAAAGCTAAAATTGGCCAAGATACAAGCGAGCTCTGGTCTCAAATGGCCTGACGCTCTACCCTTAGCACTCCTATCAACCAGAAGGACTGTGCATTCACGAGTGAAACTTAGTCCTTACGAAATAGTCTTTGGCCGCCCGGCCAATATATGGGGAGTGCCTAGGCCCAAGAAATTCAGCGAGATAGAGCATCCTGTCTTGCTTGACTATCTGTATGAATTGACGGCTAAATTGCGTGTCTTACATCAACAGGTCCACGACACCTTGCCTCCGGTCTCTGAATCTCCAGGTCATCCCATTGAGCCTGGATCCTGGGTTTTAATAAAGAACTTTCAGCGAACCAAAAACGAGCAGCCCAGGTGGACCGGACCGCACCTCGTTCTTCTCTCCACAAGATCAGCTGTTCGAGTAGAAGGGAAGAAACACTGGATCCATGGGACCCATTGCAAAAGGGTACCCCTACCTCTGACATGTGACCGGTGGGTCCAGGAAGGTATCGCCGACTCAGAGACTGAAACCGTGCCACGTTTTTTGCCTTTCAGCGATGCACGAATAAAAGGAACACTCACTGAGAAAGAAAGTGATGACATTTTACAATCAGCAGTATCACCGTCAGTCCGATTGGACACTACAGAACCTGAACTCCTTTTTCAGGACCACACGATACCTGGGACTAACCGTTATAATCTACGACCAAGAATAAAGGACAAATAAAACAGTTTACTTTTCTTCTCTTTAACAAAGTTCTCCAATATGGAAAATTATTTTTGAATGACTTTTTGCTTTTTGTATTTTTTGAACCTCCATCCGGGTTCAGCTGTAGGATCGTGGCTGAAAAGACTTAGGGGGGTAGCCTGTGGACACAAGGTCTACAGGTCTGGTTTGTTCTAGGGTGGCCTGGAACATTCAGAACACTCCTAAGTGAAGTAAACCAACCGCCACGAGCGGCAACGGTTAGAGGATGGAATCTTTCCAAAATGGAGAACATGTTGAAAGACTGAGTTTCAAGAAGAGAATATGTGAAACGATAACCAGGAAACGGTTTTTGCTGCTGTGCATTTTTATGTTATTTAGTATACTTATGTTTTTTATAGGATATATTTTATTCTGTTTTAATGTGATATTGGCACCCACTACCTCGTCTGCACCTCCTCCTTCCACTGTTTCCCCACATTCTTTTCAACTCCTCCCTAAACATGAATCTGCTAGGAGACTAGAGTTCATTAATAACTCCTTCATCCAGCTTTTGCACCAACACCAACTAGTGATAAATACAACTAACTGTTGGGTGTGTGGCCTTATGCCTCACACAGCAGATAAAGGTATCCCTTATCTGATCCTGCCTTTTAGCCACAATGGTTCCGTGTGGGCATTCAGAACGATATTCATCTATGCACACTACCCCCTACGTTTTGCGGAAGACAACCCTAAGAAAAATGCTTTGGTTAAAGGAATCATAGACATGATGAAGGACAATATCTCCTACGAGACTATCCCCAGAGATGAGACAATGGCATATATAGGATGGAACATGACCGGATATGAAGCCACAATGAATGAGAAACAGCAAGCTAAGATATCTTCCCTGATTTGGGTTGTACCCCATCAGGGTCACCTGTGTCTGCAAGGTACTGGCAAGAATCCCAGAGCTCAGCTAGGGGAAAGCGTCTGCACTGAGACATATGTCTCCGCATCTCAGACCTCCCCTCCGCTTTTGGCAGCTAAGGGTACCTATTTCATCTGCCATGATAGAGCCTTTACATGGTTGCCCCCTGACTTTTCGGGCACATGCTTCGTTTCGTTCCTGTTGCCCCCTACCTACACAGCAGCGGCAGATTACCACAAGACAAGGATAGTTAGAGGCGTCTTCAGTGAAGAAGACACTGCAGGACAAGAATTTGGGGACTTCGTAAAGGGTTTTCTGCCGTTCTGGGGACAAATAAGTAACAGCAGGAGTATAAGGCAATTGATAAGAGTGGTTGAATCCACTGTGGCTGAAACCGCTGGTGCCCTTGGTAACTTGACTGCTGAGCTCCAGTCGGATCGTCTTATGACCCTTCAGAACAGGGTCGCATTAGATGTCATACTTGCAGACCGGGGTGGAGTATGTACATTGATCCAGTCGAGTTGCTGTGTTTTTGTCCCAGATAACGCTCCAACAGTATACCAGGCCATCTCCAAACTGCATAGAATTTCCGAATCTATTCATTTAGATAAAGGAGATTGGTCATTAATGGGATGGCTCTGGGAACTGATATCAGCATGGGGATGGAAGATTCTGATGGTCATTGGGATGATCTTGGCCATTCTTTTCCTGTTCTGTCTATGCGTGCAGTGTGCTCCTGCGATATGTGGCCTCTGTGTTACATCATGCATAAGGAAACCTGCACCAAGAGACGAGCTAAATACTAGGATGATGTTACAGCAACATCTCAACGACTTTAGAAACATAGACCTGGACTCAGATTAGCGTGAGAATAGGTTTATTGCCTATGTAAGGGCAAAAGGAGGGTTTGTGGTTCTAAAAATTCTGGACCCATGTAATCTGCTTTGCCACAGCAGTACGATTTTAGTATCAAAAGACCGATAATGACTAGTACACTAAGCATGAGCATTTTCGCTCAATTCCAGCAGCGTTTTCACCTCGAAATCGCCATTTTCGTCCTGCACTCGTAGCTCCCATTTTATACACGACAGCCATTTTAAAAGTTGCCCTCACATAGGCTTATAATACAGTCAGATTTGATTCCAAGGACACGTACACCTTGATTGACTTTTCTCTGACCTGGGCAAGCTGGAACCATTGCCTCAGGCCAAACCTGTTTGGTCAGTCCCTCTCCCAGTGGCCGAATCAGATAGCATCAAGGCACACCAGGCCATAAAACCCTTATTATCGCTCACACACCCTGCCTAACTTGCTCACACCTGCACCTGCTCTTTTCTTCTTCTTACTTTACGAGGGGGAGGTGCCCGTTTTTATTGGGGGTCCACACTTATCTGATGTGAAATTCTAGGCCTTGCCGGGTAATTTATTATGGGTTGGATGACATGAAATATGAGGTTTCATCATGACACTGTTTTTTCCTTTGTAGTGAAAACATGTGAATGACCAACCAAAATGTCAAGAATGTTTGCCTGAAGCTTAAAAAACTGTATATAAGGAAACCTGATTTTGCATTGACAGTCTCCTGAGAACATACAAGTCGTGCTGTTGTACTTCTAGGACGCCTGTCAATTGGTTGCAGCCAATAAATTCGATCTTTGACTTCACCTAGAAGACTCTGAGTTTCTGTAGTCTGAATCAGGAAAGTACCCGAGGTCTTTGGGTGTACCCTGGCACCGCTGGGTTACCGGATCAGTACCGGTTCTGAAAAACCCAGTACCTCACCTGGCACTGGCAAAGGTGCCCGTACATAGTTCAGGGCCATTTCCCCGGACTTTGTGAGTGCGGGGACACCATTACACGCGTGCACTACATATAGGTCAGTACCTTTATGTAGCTTCACAATGGTAACTCCGAATATGGCCATGTAACATGTCTAAGATCATGGAGTTGTACCCCCATTCCAAATCTGGTATTGGGGAGCCAATTCCATGCATCCCCCGGGCTCCACTATGGACCCTGGGTACTGCCAAACCAGCTCTCTGGGGTTTTCTCTGCAGCTACCGCTGCTGCCCCCCTCCAGACAGGGTTCTGCCCTCCTGGGGTCTGGGAAGCCCAGTCCCAGGAAGGCAGAACAAAGAATGTCTTCCGAGAGAGGGTGTTACACCCTCTCCCTTTGGAAATAGGTGTTAAAGACTGGGGAGGGGTAGCCTCTCCCAGCCTCTGGAAATGCTTTGAAGGGCACAGATGGTGCCCTCCTTGCATAAACCAGTCTACACCAGTTTAGGGAACCCCGGTCCCTGTTCTGGTGTGAAACTGGACAAAGGAAAGGGGAGTAACCACTCCCCTGTCCATCACCACCCCAGGGGTGGTGCCCAGAGCTCCTCCAGTGTGTACCAGACCTCTGCCATCTTGTTTCCAGGGGTGCAAGGGCACTCTGGAGGCCTCTGAGTGGCCAGTGCCAGCAGGTGGCATCAGAGACCCCTCCTGATAGGTGCTTACCTGACTAAGTGGCCAATCCTCTTCTGAGGGCTATTTAGGGTCACTCCAGTGGGCTTTTCCTCAGAGAACGACTTGCAAGAATTCACCAGAGTTCCTCTGCACTTCTCTCTTTGACTTCTGCCAAGGATAGACCGCTGACTGCTCCAGGACGCCTGCAAAACTGCAACAAAGTAGCCAGAAGACTACCAGTGACATCTTGTAGTGCCTAATCCTGCTGGCTTTCTCAACTGTTTCCTGGTGGTGCATGCTCTGGGGGCTGTCTGCCTTCACGCTGCACTGGAAGCTACAAAGAAATCTCCCGTGGGTTGACAGAATCTTCCCCCTGCTTCAGCAGGCACCAAACTTCACCTTTACCGGTACTCTGGGATCCCTCTCATCCTGATGAGCGTGGCCCCTGGAACACAGATAGTGGACCCAAGTGACCCAGACTGTCCAGTGGTCCAACTGTCCAAATTTGGAGGAGGTACGTCCTTGCTTTCCCTCGACAGACAGTAATCCTGTGCACTGCGTTAACTGCAGCTACAAGGGCTTCTGTGCACATTTCCAAGAAATCCTGCATGTACAGCGGAGCCTAGGTCCCCAGCACTCTGACTTGCAATACTCAGCTCCCTGAGTTGATCTCCGGTGTCGTGGGACCTCCTTTTGCAGTGTTGAGACAACCACTGTGTTCAGTCTTCTTGAATCATTGCTCAAGGACTTCTGCGGGTGCTTCCTGCTTTTGCGTGGGCTCTCTATGTTGCTCAGGGCCCCCTCTGTCTCCTCTCCCAAGTGGCGACATCCTGGTCCTTCATGGGTCTGGGCAGCACCCTTTTTCTCCAACCAGGACTCTTGCAGCTAGGAAGGCTTGTTTGCAGTATTTTGCCAAGGAAACAGCTCTGCATCCTCCAGCACACCATGGGTCATCTTCTGCACAAAGGAGAAGTTCCTACCACCTTTCATTGTTGTAGAATCTTCAGCTTCTTCCATCCAGAGGCAGCATTTTTGCACCTTCATCCGGAGTTTAGTGGGCTCCTGTCCCCCGGACACTTTAGTGACTCTTGGACTCGGTCCCCGTCCTTTGCAGGTCCTCATGTCCAGTAATCTGTCTTCAGTGCTTTGCAGTCTGTTGTGGTCTTTGCAAAATACCTTAGAACAACATTAGTGTGTTTCTGGGGAAAAGGTAGTACTTTATTCCTACTTTCCAGGATCTTGGGATGGGGTACCTTGGACACCCTTAGTGATTTCTTACACTCCCAGCGACCCTCTACACACTACACTAGCCTATGGTCCATTTGTGGTTCGCATTCCACTTTCTTAGTATATGGTTTGTGTTGCCCTAGGCCTATTGCATCCTATTGTATTCTACAGTGTTTGCACTACTTTCTGACTGTTTTACTTACCTGATTTTGGTTTGTGTGTATATTTTGTGCATTTTAATTACCTCCTAAGGGAGTGTATCCTTTAAGATATTTTTGGCACATTGTCACTACAATAAAGTACCTTTATTTTTAGTAACTCTGATTATTGTCTTTCTTATGATATAGTACCCATATGATATAAGTGGTATAGTAGGAGCTTTGCATGTCTCCTAGTTTAGCCTTGGCTGCTCTGCTATAGCCACCTCTATCAGCCTTCTCTATCAGCCTTAGCTGCTAGAACACTAGTAATCCATTAATAAGGGATAACTGAACCTGGCACAAGGTGTACCTTTGGTGCTCACTATAAGCCAGGCCAGCCTCCTGCAATTCCCTAAGAGATCATCGACAGGTAAGCTAGGTGATACCACCACCTGCTTAGGGCCAGTAAATCCACTCCAACTAAGTTGAACTACAGCTACAGGGAGAGACTGAGTGGAGTTATTGACATCAGTAACTTGGCACTAGGTTTTCAGTCACCAAAGTGATACTGGCACCTGTGTCCCTGTAGGTCTGGGCCTCAACACCATTTATTAAGATTGACTGCCTCTACTTATCCATGGTAAGGGGACAAGCAGCCAATGTGGCAAGGCCAATGCCATCAGGTGTGACAGAAACTGTCTTGGGACTGTCTACACCAGTTTCTACTATGGTCCCAAAAGTGAACGCAACTACACCTTTAGCTTGACTATTGCCAGTAGTCCCACCACTATTACCACTACCTCTAGGAGCACTAGAGTCTGATGTATTAGTGGTGGTAGGCTCAGGGGCTTTACCTGTGCAGGTCTTATCCCCTGGCCAATGGCCTTTATTTCTACACACATAGCACCAAGGCTTTTTCTGATTGTGTGAAGAGTTTGAAGAAGATGAAGAAGTTTTATCCCCACCCCCAGAGGAGTGTTTTGGACCTAAAAAAGGATCTTTGTGTTTACTTTTATCCCCATGCTTTTTCCCCATCTTTCTTTTTTATGTATTTGTCACCCGCTGTAAGAGCTTTTCTGCTCACCCTTGTTCTGACCCATTTGTCTGCCTTCTTTCCCAATTTTTGGGGAGAGGTCAGATCTGAGTCCACAAGATACGGATGCAACAAGTCAGACACACAATTATTCAAAATATGCTCGCTCAGAATCAAGTTATACAGGGTTTCACTGTCAGTCACCTTACTGCCATTTAACAAACCTTCTAGGGCCTTCACAGAACAGTCTACAAAGTCTGTCCAGTCCTGTGATGACTCCTTTCTGGTCTCTCTGAACTTAAGTCTGTACTGTTCAGTGGTTAAGCCCAGACCATCCAAGAGTGCGTTTTTAAGAATTTGATAATTATCCGCATCATCCTCTCTGACAATAAGAAGTAAGTCTCTCCCCTAGCCAGAGAAGGATAACCAAAGGATAGCAGCCCACTGTACATAACATAACATAACATGTGTATTTGTAAAGCGCACGTTCACCCGCAGGCATCTTGGCGCTGAATAACAGATGTTTATTGTTACCCAACTCAATGGTACTCATTTTATCGACCTCAGAATTTTGGATGAAAGGCTGAGTGAACCTGCCAGGATTTGAACCTGTGACCATGAGGTCGAACACAGGCCCCTATAGTGGATGCATTAGTCCACTAAGCCACCAGACCCAGCAACCTCTGAACTTTACAGGGCCTCTCAAGTGCAGCAAACCACTTGTAGATGTCATCACCATCCTTGTAAGGAGGGACAACTTTGTGCAGATTTCTAGAGTCAAATGAAGGCTCCCTAACATTTGAAATTCTAAAACTGCTGCTGCCACCATAGGGAACTAACCCCAACCCTACCTCTCTTCCTCCACACCCGGGGATTCCCTTTCTAAGGCAAACTGTTGCTGCATTAGCCTCAGTCTGGACTCCTCTAACCTCAGCTTTCTGAGTTCCCTATCTAGGGACTGGTCTTCAGGGTTAGAATTTTGTGAAGCCTCTGAGACAGAGGTAACATGAGAGTGTGCAGAGGCAGACCTGTCTCTAACAGGGTCCACTCTAGTGACCTGGCCTCTAGGAGTGAAGGGAGCCTTCAACTACCGGTTATACTAGGGGGCTTATTGACAGATATATCTGTGGAAGGACCCTCACCAGGACTGTCAGTTTGCTCCTCTGAGCCTTCCTGGTTGGAGACATCCTCTACCTCTTCCCCTGTCTGATCTGGACCAATGCTGAGTCCCTGGTCATCCTGGAGGAGAAGATTTAAGAGGAACTCCTTATTGGGGTTCTTCCCAATCCCTAAACTTCTTTCAATACAGAGACCCCTCAAACGTTTCAAGTTTAGATTCTCATAGGAAGTCTTGACAACTCTAGGGGTAGCTTCTACAGAAGATATATTGAAAAAAAAGTTTAGGAAAGTGAGTAAAAGCTTACTAGAATAACAGAGCTAACTTTAAAGAAAAGAAGAAAACTTTTCAAGACTTTGTAAAAACCTTGGCAAAGTTTAAAGAACTTTTAGAAAGTTAGAAAATGGTTTCTAAGTATATATTATATATATGTTCTAAGTACTGGAGCAAGCTTTTCTTGTGGAAAGCACAGGTAACAAAGTGGTAAAGCAATTGCAAGTACTTATCCCACTGCTGCACCACCAATATAGGAGGCTGGCCTGGTTTGTAGTGGGTACCTTGGGTACTTACACCTTACACCAGGTCCAGTTATCCCTTATTAGTGAATTGTAGTAGTGTTCTAGCAGCTTAGGCTGATAGAGGTGCCTATAGCATTAGGCAGAACTAGGAGACATGCAAAGCTCATGCAGTACCACTTATAGTTACTTAGTACTTTTACACAAGTAGAGACAATACTCAGTGTTACCAAAAATAAAGTTATTTATTTGGGTGACACAATACCAAAAATATCTTAGAGACAATACTCCTTCTGGAGGTAAGTATTATACACAATATATACACTAGACACCGAAATTAGACAGGCAAATAGTCATAGAACAATGAAAACAATAGGAAATGCTATAGAATGCAATGGGAGAAAAAGGGTCTAGGGGCACCACAAACCATATACTAAGAAAGTGGAATGCGAATAACGAATTCCCCCCTAGACAAGTGTAGTGTGTGCAGAAGTGCTGGGAGAGTAAGAATACAGTAAAGGTAAGTAAATTGCCCCACCCCAGAGCCCAGGAAAGCAGAGTGAAGTATTGCAAGTTTCCTTAGTACACACTAGACCTTGTGATTGGGATTTTGCAGCAGCCAACCAAGTCTACAGAGAATAACTGCTGGATTCTTGGACCTGAAGACCTGCAAAGGAAGGGGACCAAGCCCAGAAGTCGAAAGAAGTTCCAGGAAGGACAGAAGCTCCTGTCAACCCAGAAGAGGGTGCAAAAGAAGAGTCCCCAGATAGTCAAAGACTGCAGGAATGCACCCTAGGAAGATGCCAGCGGGTTCGTGAATGATGCAAAAGATGTCCCACGACATGAAGATCGTTGCAGATGAGATTTCATGTTGGAAGTCGCAAACAAGCCTTGGCTGTGACAAAAGTGTGTTGTGCATCAAAATGGCACTGTATGGACCCAGGAGGAACTGGGGGGCCTCAACTCTGTGTGAGGAGGAACAGGGGGCTCTCAGCACTTTAGAGGGCCCCCAGGATGTCAGTCAGCACCCCCAGGAGTCACTGGATCTGGGGACAAAGGAGGTTCAAAATGCAGTTGATGCAGCACAACAAAAGAAGGTCCCACGGTGCCGGAGAACAACTCAGTGAGTTGAGCGTCACAGGAGAGATTGCTGGGGACCTGGGCCAGGCTGTGCACAAAGGAATTTTGCAAAGAGTGCACAGAGGCCTCAGGAGGTGAAGAAGATGAAGTACACAGGGGTACCGTTGCTCTCGGGGAAGACAAGGTCTTACCTCCTCCAAACTGCATCAGCAGGACCTAAGGACAGTCTATATCGATGATCTCCACCCTCTATGTCCTTAGGAGCATGCTCGTCATTGTGAAAAGAGTCCAAGGGTACCGGTCGTCGTCTTGGAAGGTGCGTGCTCGGAGCAGGGGAGTGACTCCGTCACTCCACAGGAGATTTCTTCGGCCCTTCTGGTGCAGGATGAAGACAACGAGTCCCCAGTGCGGGCACACCATGGAAACTGTTGCAGTTGTTGTCTTGGAGCTGAGGTTGCCGAAGAAAAGTATCTCTTGTAGATACTTTGTTGCAGTTACAGCATTTCTTGGAGCAGGCTGTGGTTGATCCGAGGTCAGAGTTTGCTGAAGTTGTTCAGAGGATTCCTGAAGGAAACTTGCAAGCAGAGTCTGAAGAGAACCCACAGGAGAGATCCTAAATAGCCCTGAGAGGGGGATAGGCTACATTATCAGGTATGGACCTACCAGGGGGGGTCTCTGATGTCACCTGCTGGCACTGGCCTCTCAGAGCCCTCCAGAGTGCCCCCACACCTTGCAAAGCAAGATGGTTGAAGTCTGGCACACACTGGAGGAGCTCTGGGCACCACCCCTAGGGTAGTGATGGACAGGGAAGTGGTCTCTCCACTTTCCTTTGTCCAGTTTCGCGCCAGAGCAGGGGACAAGGGGTCCCTGAACCGGTGTAGACTGGCTTATGCAAGGAGGGCACCATCTGTGCCCTTTAAAACATTTCCAGAGGCTGGGGGAGGGTACTCCTCCCCAGCCTGTTATACATATTTCCAAAGGGAGAGGATGTAACACCCTGCTCTCAGAGGAAATGCTTTGTTGTGGCTTGCTGGGACTGGGCTTCCCAGACCCCAGAAGGGCAGAACCCTGTCAATGAGGTGGCAGCAGCTGTAGCTGCTGTGCTAGCCTCAGAGAGCTGGTTTGGCAGTACTGGGGGTCCATGGTGGAGCCACCAGTATGCATGGAATTGGCTCCCCAATACCAGATTTGGAATGGGGGGACAATTTGATGATCTAACACATGTTACATGGCCATATTCGGAGTTACCATTGTGAAGCTACATATAGTTATTGACCTATATGTAGTGCACGCATTTAATCGTGTCCCCGCACTCACAAAGGTCGGGGAAATGGTCCTGAACTATGTGGGGGCACCTTTGCTAGTGCAAGGGTGCCCTCACACTTAGTAAGTTTGCACCTAACCTTAAGCAAGTGAAGGTTAGACATATAGGTGACTTATATGTTACTTAAGTGCAGGGAAAATGGCTGTGAAATAATGTGTGCGTTATTTCACGCAGGCTGCAATGGCAGGCCTGTGCAAGGGTTTGTCTGCGCTCCCTATGTGTGGCAAAAGAAATGCTGCAGCCCATATGAATCTCGTGGAACCCTATTGCCCTGGGTACCTAGGTACCATATACTAGGAACTTATAAGGGGGTCCAGTGTGCCAACTGAAATTGGTAAATGAAGTCACTATCCTACAGTGACAAATTTAAAAGCAGAGAGAGCATAGGCAGTGAGGGTCTGGTTAGCAGAGCTTCAGTGAGACAGTCAAGCACTACTGACAACACATACATTAGGCCACAAACTATGAGCACTGGGGTCCTGGTTAGCAGGATCCCAGTGAGACAGGCAAAACACACTGACATATAGGTTTGTATCTTTGAGCACTGGGTTCTTGGCTAGCAGGATCCCAGTGACACAGTAAAAACACACTGACATACACTCACAAACAGGCCAAAAGGGGGGGGTAACCAAGCTAGAAAGAGGCTACTTTCTCAAAAGATTCTACCTGCAAGTTTCCAGCAGAAATCCTCTTCAACTATTACTTCATCCTCTGACCTCGGATCAACCACAGCCTGGTCCAGGAACCGCTGTAACAGCAGCAAAGTATCCAAAAGGGAAACTTTTCTTCTGCAACTTCAGCTCCAGCCAGCACCTGCAACAGTTTCCTCAGTGTGCATGCTCTGAGGACTCCCTGTCTTCACCCTGCACCAGAAGGACCGAAGAAATCTCCTGTGGGGTGACAGAGTCACTCCCCTGCTCACGCAGGCACCTTCTAAGTCGATGACCGGTTCTCTTGGACTCCTCTCCTGGCGACGAGCGTGCTCCTTGGAACACAGAGGGTGGACCCCATTGACACAGACTGTCCAGAGGTCCTGCTGTCACAATTTGGAGGGGGTAAGACCTTGCCTTCCCCCAGAATAACAATACCCCTGTGCACCGTGTCTTCTTCACCTCCTGAGGCCTCTGTGCACTATTTGCAAAATTCCTTTGTGCACAGCCTGGCCTAGGTCCCCAGCACTCTATCCTACGATGCTCAATTTGCTGAGTTGATCTCCGGCGGCGTGGGACCTTTCTTTGTTGTGCTGCACCAACCACATTTTTGCACCTCCTTTGTCCCCGTGTCCTGGGATACTTGCTATCTGGTGCTCTGAGGGCTCTCTGAAGTGCTGAGAGCCCCCTCTTCCTCCTCACACAGAGCTGAGGCCCCAAGGTTCTTCCTGTCCAGATAGCACCTAGTTGATGCTAAACGCAACTTTGCCGGAACCAAGGCTTGTTGGAGGAATCCAGCGCCAAAACTCGCGTGCATCCAACTTCACGACGTTGGACATCTTTTGCATCATGCAGGAACCCGCTGGCATCTTCCTGGGGTGCATTTCTGCTGTCTTCGTCCAACTCAGGACTCTTCTTTTGCACCATCTTATGGGTTGGCAGGGGCTCCTGTCCTTCCTGGAACTTCTTTCGTCTTCTGGACTTGGTCTCCTTCTTTTGTAGGTCTTCAGGTCCAGAAATCCACTGTTTCTTGTTTGCAGACTTGGTTGGTTACTGCAATAATTCCAATCACAAGATATATTGTAGTACTTTACTCCTGCATTTCTGAGCCCTGGGGTGGGACAATTTACTTCCCTTTACTGTATTCTTACTCTTCCAGCGATTCTGCACACACTACACTTGTGTAGGGGAGAATTTGTGATTCGCATTCCACTTACTTAGTATATGGTTTGTGTTGCCCCTAGACCTATTTTCTTCCATAGCATTCTATAGCATTTCCTATTGTTTGCACTATCCTATGTCTAATTACTTGCCTTATTTTGGTGTCTAGTGTATATATTGTGTATAATACTTACCTCCAGAAGGAGTATTGCCTCTAACATATTTTTGGTACTGTGTCACCCAAATAAACTACTTTTATTTTTGGTAACACTGAGTATTGTCTTTACTTGTGTATAAGTACTGTGTAACTATGGGCCAGATATATGAAAGCATTTTGCTTTTACAAACGGTGTGAATGCCCATTTGCGAATGCAAAATGCCATTTCAGAATGTATGAAAGACATTCTGAGTGCAATTTTAAGGAATCGCTAAAATAGCGATTCCTTCAAATTTGACCCTGTTTAGAGAGTAGCAAATTGCGACTCTCTAAATAAGAAATCGCAAATAAGGAATCCTTATTTGCGATTCCTTAGCACATGTATGAAGCAATTCCAAAATGCGATTTGGGCATTTAGGAATCGCTATTTACCACCAAGTTGAACTTGGTGGTAACCATGTGCAAATTTTAAAAATGCATTTAAAATGCATTTTTAAAATTTACATGTAAAGCACACATGCCCTTTTGGCATGTGTGCACCTTACATGGTGAAAAAAATTATTTTGGGGTGCAGCAGAGGGGGCCTTAGGTCCCCAGCACCCTAGGGTTTTGCATTTCCAAAATTGTGATTTCTAGTTAAGCAATAGCAATTTTTTAAATGCAAAAAATTCGCGGTTATGGGCCAACAGGCCCAAAGGTGCGAATGGGGCCGGTATCGCAATTTGCGATTCGGTAATAGCATTTGCGATTTTTAAGAAATCGCTATTACCGATTCGCAAATGTGACACATGGCATTTTGCGGGTTGGAAATAGCGATTTCTTAAAAATCGCTATTTTCGAATCGCAAAAGGCCTTCATGATACATCTGGCCCTATAAGTGGTAATGCATGAGCTTTGCATGTCTCCTAGTTCAGCCTAAGCTGCTCTGCTATAGCTACCTCTATCTGCCTAAGCTGCTAGAACACTACATTTCACTGATAAGGAATAACTGGACCTGGTATAAGGTGTAAGTACCCACCTCAAACCAGGCCAGCCTCCTACAGCTATCAGCACCAGGTTTCACCCATGTCCACTTCTCATGTCTGCCTGCAATTCACATCTGCCTCTGACACTGTCTCTGAATTGCCAATGAATAAGAGCCAAACAGAAACTCAGCACATTTGTGATTGAAAAAGATAAAGGATAGGACATAGCTGTAAACATACATCAATTCTGACAAGCCATTTTCACAAGTGTGACTTTGCAAGTGCAGTATCAAATCAGGACACTGTTTAACACACTGTTTTGTACACAATACCAAATTACAAACTGACTCACTGACATTGTAGCTACCTACGACCTAATGGATGATGGGAAATAGGAGGTGACATGCCAGCCACCAATTCTACGTTACAAAATTAAATCTCATCATTTACAAGACATCACATACCGTAAGTCAGTTGAAGTACTTATTGGTGAGATCTGCCCTTAATTCTCTAGCTTCATCTTCATCTGGCTCATCATCACTTGGCAAATCTGCATTTCCACCCACAGGTTCTGCTGCCTCCCCCACATCTGGTATGAATGGTAACTGACGTCTCGGCAAGGTTGTGGGAGCATGCAGCAAGCAACAATTATTTGACATACCTTGTTGGGTGAATACAGCAGGACTCATCCAGACATGTCCTGGCAGCAAAATCTTGTCTTCAGGAGCCAAAAAGTCAACTGAATCACATGGCATGTCCTTCCGTGGGCCTCACTGTAGCAGACTTCCCCTGGCATGGTTGGGTACCTCATTGGTGTCAAGAACCAAGGACAGTTTGGATAGCCTGAGTCTCCTGTAAGGAGTAGGTATAACAACACAAACATATATCTAGGACATGCACATTTGTGATAGCAAGAGATAAACTCAGCAAACACACATGACAAATGTGACTTACCAACCAGCCAGACCCTCTCAGAGAAGAGTTGTGTCATCGGCAATGGGATATTGCAGTTGCGCATGATGAAGGAACCATGGACTGATCCTGGATACTTCGCACTGACGTGTGAAATGTACTGGTCTGCCAAACACACCATTTGGACATTGATAGAGTGTTAGTGTTTCCTGTTCCTATATACCTGTTCATTGGCACTGGGGGGAACCAAGACAACATGGGTGACATTTATGGCTCCAACCACATGTGGAATGTGTCCCATTGCATAAAACGCTGCCTTCACATACACCAAACCCGCATGTTTGCGAAACCTGATGTAGCTGTCCAGATGTTTCAACAATGCACACAGCAAATCCTTCAAAACTAGACTGAACATGGACTGAGACATCCCTGAAGTTAGGGCCACTGTATTCTGAAAGAACCCAGTGGCCAGTAAGTGTAGCACTAACATTGTTTGAACAATGGGAGGTATGCCATTGGGATTGTGAATGGCAGGCATCAGATCTGGCTCTAACTGATAACAAAGAGCCATGATTGTCTGCCTAGTCAGGCGATAGATCTCTATTATTTGTCTGTCCGCCATGTTGTGCGGGTCCACTAGTGGGCTGTACACTGGAGGTTGTCTTCCTCTCCTCATGCCAGGATAACAATGTTGAAATACAATTTGATTGTAGGTGTCTTTTACAATGTACACATAATAAACATGTTCATATCCGAGTCTGACATATTTGCTGTCGATCTCATATGCAACATATGACATCTAGATTACAGAATCTTGTTATGCATCATATGACACTCCTCTTGGTTCACATTCTCTGAATCCTCCAATTTTTTATACACTCATACTTCTCTTTGACTGTCGGCGCTTGATAGTCTAACTTAGGAGTATATTTATACTTGGCTTGCGCTGTATTAGTGCCAAACATTCTGATGCTAAAATGGCGCATAGCTAACTCCAGTTTTATATTTTGACGCTAGACCCGTCTAGCATCAAAATATTGGAGTTAGCGCAATGTTTAGGATGTACGAAACCACCTTGCGCAAATGAGATGCAAGGTAGGAGTTCCCAACCTAAACACAACCCTAAGCCCTTACATCATATTTATCCCCTCATGAAAAAATGGCACAAACAAAGGAAGCGGACTCAAAAAATGGCACAAAGTCCGATTAGTGCCAAAAATTAATGCCTGGTCAGACCCAGGTGTCAAAAAGAGGCTCACACACCACCACTCATAGAAAAAAACAAGCAGGGACCTTGGAAACTGCCAGGACAACATGGAAGTGCTACTGCTCCAGCAAAGATGTCTGCAAAGACAGCAGATCCAACCACCCCCACTGCAGCAACCTCAAACCCCATGTAGGAGGCTGACCTGGCTTGTAGTGGGTACCAGAGGTACTTACACCTTGTGCCAAGTCCAGTTATCCCTTATTAGTGTAGAAGAGGTGTTTCTAGCAGCTTAGACGTATAGAAGGTAGCTATGTCAAAGCAGCTTAGGCTGAACTAGGAGACATGTAAAGCTCCTACTATACCACTGGTATCATATGCACAATATCATAAGAAAACACAATATACAGAAGTACTAAAAATAAAGGTAATTTATTTTTATGACAATATGCCAAAAGTATCTCAGTGAGTACCCTCAGTATGAGGATAAGTTATATACACAAGATATATGTACACAAACCAAAATTAGGTAAGTAATAGCAAGAAAAGTAATGCAAACAGTGTAGAATTACAATAGACTGCAATAGGAGCACATAGGTATAGGGGCAACACAAACCATATACTCCAAAAGTGGAATGCGAACCACAAATGGTCCCCAAACCTATGTGAGCTTGTAGTGCGTCACTGGGACTGTAAGAAAACAGTGAGGGTTAGAAAAATAGCCCACCCCAAGACCCTGAAAGGTAGGTGTAAAGTGCACCTACTACCCCCAGAGAGCACAGAAGTGGTGACAGGGAGATTCTGCAAGAAGAACAAACACCAACAATGCAAAAACAGTGGATTTCCGGACCTGAATACCTGTAAGACAAGGGGACCAAGCCCAATAGTCGTGACTATTGGGCAGGAGCCCAGGAAATGCCATCTGAGATTGCAAGGAAGCTGCCACCTGATGGAAGAAGCTTGGAGTTCTGCAAGAAAGAAGAGGACTAGGAACTTCTCCTTTGGGGGATGGATGCCCCACATCGCGATGAAGCTTGCAGAGGTATTCCCACGCAGAAAGACCACCATTTACGCCTTGCTAACTGAAAGGGTTGCAGTAGAGGTTTTTGGGTGCAGCTGTGGCCCAGGAGGGACCAGGATGTTGCCACTTGGAGGAGGAGACAGAGGGGGTGCCCAGCAACTCAGGGAGCCCTCACAAAAGCAGGTAGCACATGCACAAGTACCTGAACAGGCACTTGGAATGAAAGTGAACCAGAGTCCATGCAAAGTCACAAAAGGGAGTCCCATGACACCGGAGGACAACTCAGAAGGTTGTGCACTGCAGGAAGGAGTGTCGGGCCCAGGCTTGGCTGTGCGAGAAGGAAATCCTGGAAGAGTGCAGAGGAGCCAGAGGAGCTGCAAAACACGCAGTCCCTAGCAATGCAGTCTAGCGTGCGGAGGCAAGGACTTACCTCCACCAAACTTGGACTGAAGAGTCACTGGACTGTGGGAGTCACTTGGACTGAGTTGCTGAGTTCCAGGGACCACGCTCGTCAGGATGAGAGGGGACCCAGAGGACCAGTGTTGCAGTCTTTTGGTGCCTGCGTTAGCAGGGGGAAGATTCCGTCGACCCACAGGAGAGTTCTTCAGAGCTTCTGGTGCAGGGTGAAGGCATGCTACCCCCAGAGCATGCACCACCTGGAAACAGTTGAGAAAGCCGGCAGGATGAGGCGATACAAGGTTGTTAGTAGTCGTCTTGCTGCTTCGTTGCGGTTTTGGCAGGTATCCTGAGCAGTCAGCGGTCGATCCTTTGGTAGAAAGGAACTCTGATGAGCTCTTGCATTCATTATCTGAAGAATTCCCCAAAGCAGAGACCCTAAATAGCCGGAAAAGAAGGTTTGGCTACCTAGGAAGGAGGATTGGCTACCAAGAGAGGTAAGAGCCTATCAGAAGGAGCCTCTGACGTCACCTGCTGGCACTGGCCTCTCAGAGCAGTCCAGTGTTCCCCAACACCTCTGTTTCCAAGATGGCAGAGGTCTGGGACACACTGGAGGAGCTCTGGGCACCTCCCCTTGGAGGTGCAGGTCAGGGGAGTGGTCACTCCCCTTTCCTTTTTCCAGTTTCACGCCAGAGCAGGGCTGGGGGATCCCTGATCCGGTGTAGACTGGCTTATGCAGAGATGGGCACCATCTGTGCCCATTAAAGCATTTCCAGAGGCTGAGGGAGGCTACTCCTCCCCAGACTTCACACCTATTTCCAAAGGGAGAGGGTGTAACACCATCTCTCAGAGGAAATCCTTTGTTCTGCCTTCCTGGGCCAGGGCTGCCTGGACCCCAGGAGGGCAGAAACCTGTCTGAGGGGTTGGCAGCAGCAGCAGCTGCAGTGGAGACCCCGGAAAGGCAGTTTGGCAGTACCCGGTACTGTGCTAGAGACCCGGGGGATCATGGAATTGTCCCCCCAATACCAGAATGGTATTGGGGTGACAATTCCATGATCTTAGACATGTTACATGGCCATGTTCGGAGTTACCATTGTGATACTACACTTTGGTAGTGACCAATGTTGCCTCTAATTTTTTTCCACTGTGTGCGGCAGTGTGCGGTCTCTGTGTGCTGCAGCCAAGGATACGTGAGCCAAGAAATTGACCATTCACGCTCGCGCAGCGCATACCTAGCCAAGATCTTTGGCATTAGCCTCTCTATACCACTAAAGCAAAAAAGGGATTTCATTGCTCCATGCAATAGGGCATTAAGGCAGTTTTGTGACCTGGTTGCACACCCCAAGGACATGACCTGTTAAGTGCCAGCTACACCCCAGTTAGAGAAAACAGAAATCAGGAGGTTGAACCATTATGAAACTTTAATGAATACTCTCAGAGTGCTGCAGAGGACCCCGCACATCAAATACAGCCAGTTGTACAATTGGTTAACATTTATAATTTGATGAACACACTGCTGATGAATGCCATGATGCCCCTGCCAAGATACAGGCTGAGAAATGTTCCTACCCCACCCACACACGGACTGTAGGAGAAGCCGCATCAGAGTTTAGACAAGTCAGGTGCCAACGTTAGATGTGTGACATGTTTGTTTTTCTCGCCGGTCCTTGCCATTTTTCCAGTGCTGATAAACTCTGTCTAAATCAACTTTCCCATTTGAGAGGTAAGCCTTTGTCCTCATCAGCATATCTAGGTGACTCTCCTCTAGTCTGTTTCTTAATTTGGACTTGATTGAGTTCATGAGGCTAAATCCTTGTTCGCAGTCTGCACTTGAAGCCTGGAAAGTTGCACAGATATCAACAAGTTGAGATACAACACTATACTGTGCAGCATTCCGCAGAGTGAAATTCACCATGTCTTGAAAGGTCCTAAACAATCCGTTTTTTATATGCGCTGCCACCACATATTTATAATCTCTGTACTGCCGAACAACATCACCAGGGGTGTCACAATCACCCAGGACCAAGACCTTCTTATACTTCTCAACAAGTCTTTGTACATTCTCAGTCCCAAAATCAAACTGTGATTGTGTTGTTACTGTATGGAAATCAAAGCTTGTCCATTCCTTCAATTCATCTTCTGGGAACCTTCTTTCCATGTGCTCACAAAGAAGTTTAATGAAAGATAACATCAGCTCACTATCATACTCTCGGTCCTCTCTGCACAAAGCCAGCAGATCTCTTACTGTGTCGCTCCAAAAGACAGTGTTGCCCAAGTACTGTTCCTTTATTTGGGTAATTTTTGCTCTTGCATACTGTACAGCTTCAACGGTGGTGAAAGAGCTTTTCTGAAACAACTTGCACAAAGATGGAAGTTCACCCAGAATGTCATTTAGTGCTGCAAAGGAAATATGGTATTTTGAGTCCGATAGTTTTTTGTAGCAATATTTAGCAATTGGGTCATTCTCCTCAACTCTTTCATGATCAAAGTATTTGAGAGCAACCTCATAATTACGCAAGAGTGCACCAACAGCAAAATGCCTTGAAAGCCACGCACCTCATTGAGTGGCCAAAAGGAGACCGCTTCACATTCAGTGGCCAAAGCAATTTCGTCCAGCTTGGACTTTCGTAAAGGTGAGCGGGAGAACACAGTGTAGACAGTCCTCAGTAATGTTTCCATTTCCCTGATCATCAGCACTTTTTTTCCAGGCATCATCAACTCCCAAATCTTCTCTGTGCGCAACACAGTGCTGGTCAACTAGATGAGGAATGGATTGTTTGAGGCGGGTAGCAACACTATTGTTCTTTCCCAGCATCACTGATGCACCATCTGATGTAAACATGACCATTTTCATAAGGTCCATCTTATTTGCAGTGTATAACTCTTTTACAGCTATAATGATAGCCTCCGCATTGCATGCACTCAGAGTTACAATTCCCTCAAACACTGTTTTGTGCTTTGTTGATGTTACAGATCGGAACTTGAGGATGAGCATTTTTGTAACTGAAATATCTGTGCTCTCATCAATTATCAATGTGTGATACCGAGCACTGCGAAGTTCTGCCATGAAGTCAGAGCGTATTACGCTGTTGATGGCCTCCAAAAACTAAAAGGCATAGTCCTTGCTCCTCCAGCTGTCTGGTATCTTCACATACAATGTGACATGGTCATGGATGTCTTGAACAGATAACATTGATGTGTTCATTTTGACTGCTAGCAACACATTGTTGATGATAATCTTTATCTCTTCAGGCAGGGATCTTTGCCGTTCAACAACTTCTAGTCTGTTTGCTCTGTCACTGGCGGTTTCCGTTAGCATGGTGCGCACTCCAAAACCCAGCCTGGCAGCAGCACTTTTATTTCTCAGTGTCACCAAAGCAAATTCATGAACTTTGCTACATATATGGGGTTCAAGTAGTCCAGCTTCCAGCCATCACTCCATTTCTTCCCAGTAGAAAAGTCCCCTACGATCTTTGCTTCTGCACACACTTTGCAAATCAGGCCTACTTCTGGATTGTATAGAAATAGCTCTCCCAGTTGTACGCAAACCTTGCTCCTGGACTTCTGTGTCTCAGTCTCCACAATTTCTTTCAGCCATTCTTCTTTGAACACAAGACAGCATTTCTTCCTTTGTGGTGAAGCACTGCTCTCTGATGAAGTCACAGCTTTGCGCTTGAACATTTTGGTGGCAATCAGTCTGAGCCTACTGTGCCGCAAAGCCTGCAAAAAAAAAAGGACATTAATTAAAGTGAGGAACATTATTTAAAGTTGTTTTTTTATGCTATTGAATGCAATCTACCAGACAAGACTGAGCTATCTCTTGGGAAATGTAGCAAGTAATTACCTGGGCCTTTCTGTTTGATCTCACACCTGCCTGTAGATGTAACACTGTCTAAGATGTCTGCAATAGAAGAAAAAACATGGTTACAGCACATGCTTGTGTTCAAGATGTACTACAAGGAAAAACTACTAAATATTTACCTGGTCTTTCTGCTTGTAGTCACGTCTGCCTTTTCTAACCAATGTTAGAATTGTCTAAGAAGCCTGCAAAAGAACAAAAAAAGGGTTTAAGAATGTTTTCGTTTTATAATGTACTAGGTGCATCACAAGTGAAATCTACCAAATAATGACCTTGTCTTTCTGCTTCTACTCACATGCGCCTTTTTGTAATATATGTATATGAGTAGTGCTGTCAGGGATGTCTGCAACAGAAGAAAAGGTGGGTAAGGTGGTTAAAGTAGGTTTTCATATTCCACTGTACTAGGTGCACCACAACACAAATCTGCTACATTATTACCTTGACTTTCTGCTTCTACTCACGTTTGCCTGTTCAAATTTGTGTAGCAGGGTCTAAGATGCCTGTACAAGAGGAAAAAATGATTAAAGCACCTGAATGTTTCAATGGCTCAGTTGCACCATAAGGAAAAACTAGCAAATAATAACCTTCCCTTTCTGCTGCTACTCCTGTCTGCCCATCCTCATCTATGACCAGTACTGTCTGAGATGCCTGCAGCAAAAGAAAAGATGGTTAACAGTTGGTTACATCATGTTGTCATATTATAATGTGCCAGGTGACCCAGATGGGGTACCTACCAAATAATTACCTGGTCCTTATGCTTCTACACATGTCGGTCCATTCAAATCTCTAACTTGCTTGTTCCGACAAACCTGTAATAGAAGCAAAGGTGTGGATGATGAACGTGATTTATGTAGAGACCCTTAGGGGCATATTTATACTCCGTTTGCGCCGAATTAGCGTCATTTTTTTCGACGCAAATTCGGCGCAAAACTAACGCCATATTTATACTTTGGCGTTAGACGTGTCTAGCGCCAAAGTATGAGGAAAGAGCGTCATTTTTTTGCGTGAACGCCTTCCTTGCGTTAATGAGATGCAAGGTAGGCGTTCCCGTCTAAAAAAATGACTGCGCCGCAAAGGCGTCGTATTTATACTCCCGGGCAAAAATGACGCCCGGGAGTGGGCGGGGCAAAAAAAAACGCATTTGCGCCGGATTTTAGCGCCTGGGTCAGGGCAGGCGTTAAGGAACCTGTGGGCTCAAAATGAGCCCACAGCTGCCCTCCCATGCCCCCAGGGACCCCCCCTGCCACCCTTGCCCACCCCAGGAGGACACCCAAGGATGGAGGGACCCACCCCAGGGACATTCAGGTAAGTTCAGGTAAGTATAATTTATTTATTTTTTTATATTTTTTTTTGGCATAGGGGGGCCTGATTTGTGCCCCCCTACATGCCTCAATGCCCAATGACCATGCCCAGGGGACATAAGTCCCCTGGGCATGGCCATTGGGCAAGGGGGCATGACTCCTGTCTTTACTAAGACAGGAGTCATGTAAATGGCGTCTGGGCGTCGTTAAAAATGGCGCAAATCGGGTGGAGGCGATTTTTTGCGTCAACCTGACTTGCACCATTTTTAAGACGCCCTAGCGCCATTTTTCCCAACGCCGGCGCTGCCTGGTGTACGTGGTTTTTTTCCATGCACACCAGGCAGCGCCGGTCTGCTTGCGCCGGCTAACGCCATTCAATAAATACGGCGCCCGCATGGCGCTTCAGAATGGCGTTAGCCGGCGCAAAACTTTTTGACGCTAAACTACGTTAGCGCAGTTTGGCGTCAAAAAGTATAAATACGGGCCTTATTCCTACCTGGAACGTCTACAGATTTACCTGGTCTTCCTTGGTACTCACGCCTGCCTGTTCAAATGCAAATGGTGACTTGCTGTAATTGGAAAGAAGATATTTAGCTTAGGCTATAGGAGTTACAAAAACATTATGCATGACAGTTCCAGAGCAATTGAGTAGTTACCTGGGCTTTCAGTTTAGATGAACTCTGGTTCCATATTATCATCTGTTTGGAAACCTACATCATGCGTTAGACCTTCGATGATGTGGCCTTTACAGGCCTCAAGTTATCTGCTCAGCCACTCGCTATGACTAATCGGATTTATAAGGTTGAGCCATTTTTAGGCCTACTGGCTCGTTCTGGCAAGCGGACAAAAAAAAGTGTTCTGTCCATTCAGGCGCTGAATGAGCAATGAAGGTGCCTTTAAGTCTTGTTGTTGTCTTGTCACATTTGCTGTGGGTTCAACGACAGAAGAAGCTTATGTCTTCTTACAATTTGCTGCTTATTTTATCCTGGAGATTAATGATTACTTTTTTGCTCTGACTGCAACATTAGAGGATTTAATAAAGTGTGCTGTGGAATTAAGTTTGCAACGAATTAGCGTAAAAAGAATCATGCTAATTCGGCACAGAGTCCTGCCTTTTACTTTTTTTAATATACAGGCCCTGGGCACATGTAGTGGACTTCACTAGGGACTTATAGGTAAATAGAATATGCCAATTGGGAATCAACCAAAGATACCATGATTAAGGGAGAGTGCATATGAACTTTAGCACTGGTTAGCAGGGGCACTGTGCACAGAGTCCTAAAACCAGCAAAAAAAGAGTCACAAAAGTGGAGGGAGGCAGGCAAAAAGTTGTGGGATGACCACCCGAAGGCCGTCAGGTCTAACATGTGTCTCCCTCCCCCCCCCAGCTGAAAGTGGGGAGAGCTACCCAGCCCCCTGGGAGCTCTCATCACTAAGACGGAAGAATCTGGTGGAACCATGAGCATTCACATTCTACATCCGTAAAGCTCTGATGTGAGTGGCACTGCCTTCAGTTACATACCCGCGATAACCCACCACCTTCTATTTTTTGCATTGATGACACACAACAATGTGATTTAATACACTGCAGTAATTAATGCTATTTTGCTGTACTTTGCTTGCCGATTCAATGTGCGTGGGCAGTAGAAGGTTAAAAACACAAATCTGGTTTCATTCTAAACAAATTGTCCCCCATGAAACCAGTGTAAAAAAGGTTACATTCACATTACACTACTTCTGCAGTCCATCCGCCACAGAACAATTACATGAAGCGGTGGTACTAATTAAATTGAGCAAGGGGACGTTGCTACTGGGTGGAGTTAGAGACATGATGATACAAAGACATTTCTATAGAGTATTCATTTTGCCCTTCCATTGCCCCGGACCTGTGAGTGTAGTTTTTGCTAAATATTAAAGCTTAGTTTGCTAAAATGTGACAGGCATCAAAGTATGAGGGCATGTTTATCACTTAAATATATATGGCAATATACTATTTTATGACTCCATTTATTCTCAAAACACAAAATAAATATATATAAATACCAATAAGATGGCCAAAAACAAAGATCTGAGTGTACCTATCTGAGTGTTATATGCCTTCACAGTTAGAAAGCAGTGCTTAATTTGTGCTTGATGTTTCCGGTGCTGAGCACCGGCACTCATTTTTGGGGCCGGGGCTTATTGTTCTGCCTCAAGCATTTGCTGCGAGCAAAAGACACACATGGGACAGACGGAGGAAGGGAAACAACAACTGTGTGTTTATTCTGCACAAAATGAGAACCCCTTCTGATGTACAGCTCCCAGTTCACAGCAGGCTTTTTAACTGTTGTTTTTCATCCTGCTCAGCCGCAAAGAGTGACCCTGTTTTCGTGCTGTTTCTATTTTTTAAAAGCAGCGCTGACGTCCTCTCTCCCACATGATGCAGGCAGCGACGTGACATAGCACAACGCTCAAGGTGGCTTGTTACACTGCATACAAATTTGACAAATATGCCCCTTGCTCTAACACTCCCTCACTTAGAACCCTGTCTGTGACTGCTCACTCTCGCTATCCTTGGAGTCAAGTGCCTAGAGGCTAGTATTTGACCCATTTTACCAAGCAATAAAAGGATGAACCCTAGAATTCCAGATGTAAATGACATCGACTACCATAGTTGGAACCCAATAGCCCGTCTGGCATGTGGTCCCCCTAATGTAGTCTGACAATCACCATCAAGCACAGTAATATAAATATCACACGTTTTGTCTACAGCACTAAACTTGCCCCAGAGAGTGTCGATGTTCTAAATAAAAGGTGCTTCTGCTACCTTCTTAATATAATATGGAAGAAATCCTTGAAGAAATTAGTTATTGGCTACAAAATGATGATGTGGAGATTGGTCATCGTGTTTTCGCAGATTTCTTTTGTAATAAATATAGACGTCAGCTTCTGCTGTATCCACATGAATAAATCGCATTGTAAAAAATTGCTGCTTTGCTCCTATGGCTACACTGTGTGTGTTGTGTGTTGTCGATGCTTGTATGTGACAAGGGCTGTTGGTGTATGTTGTGGTGTGTTGGAATGTATGTGTGCATGCGTAAGTGGATGTTGGTATGCGTGTGTGCATGTGTGTATATGAGTGCACGTGTGGGCGTGTATATGTGCAGGGGCAGGAGCGGGTGAGGGAGGACTCTGGGGAGGGGGTGGGGGCAGGGAGCAGGGGAGACCCCTATCAGTGCCAGGAAATGGATTCCCTGGCACTGATTTTGCCTACTGCTGTGGTTTTCGTGGCAGTACAGAAACCACGGAAACTATGGCGGTAGGCCGAGTCATAATCCTGAGGGTGGAAATGTGATGGCCACCAGGCTGGAGACTGAAGTCTCCAGCCCAGCGGCCGTTACCACCCTGGTGGTCGGTGTGTTAAAGTGGCGGTTTTGGATGGCGGTAACCGCCATGGTCCAAATCCTACCGCCGTTGGTATTACCGCCACTTTAACACCGACCGCCAGGGTTGTAATGAGGGCCAAAGTTGGAAAATCCACTGGGTGCCATAGAATTTCAATATTTTAATTTTATGCATCTAGGGATTAGTCCATAGAAAAGTAAATTTTTCTTCAAAGTTGATAATAAAAACATTTTGGAATTAGTCCCAGAAACCCAAAGTATTTATTGTCATGGCTACCTTTGTCAAGTTCACAGTAAACTATTTGGGAACGGAGATGCAGAGAGGCCATTGTGTCCAGACCAATGGCCAAGAGATCTGCACTCTTGGTAATAAATGTATATTGCTATTCCATAGGAAATCACAACCACAATAGATTCAGAGTTTATTCTTGGGGCTTTCTCGCCCCTTCCAGCCACTGTGGGAGGCAGTGGTTGAGCGAGAGGCTCCACCCATTGCTGATTCCATTGTTTTCCATCAGATGAGTCCCAGACCCTCCATTGTGGGTCGCGATCTGCTTGATGGCAGGTCTGCACCCTAATTGGGACTTACTGGAAGTCCTGCTGCACCCCAGACAACATATCTTGTGGCACTATTCTACTCTAGAAGCGCCCCCCTCGGGCATCAAAGTATAATCATCTCATCTAAGGGCTCCAGCACAGTGCTTCGTCTGTTTGGGCCTGTCCAGACACTGCCCGACTCAACATCCACTGAGGCTTGCCACAGGTTGGTCTGTATGTCATCTGGGGCCGTATTTATACTTTTTGACGCAAAACTGCGCTAACGCAGTTTTGCGTCAAAAAAATTAGCGCCGGCTAACGCCATTCTGAAGCGCCATGCGGGCGCCGTATTTATTGAATGGCGTTAGCCGGCGCAAGCAGACCGGCGCTGCCTGGTGTGCGCGAGAAAAACCACGTACACCAGGCAGCGCCGGCGTAGGGGGAAAATGGCGCATGGGCGTCTTAAAATGGGGCAAGTCAGGTTACGTCGAAAAAATCATCGTAACCCGACTTGCGCCATTTATTTTCGACGCCCATCCCCCATCAACATGACTCCTATCATTGTAAAGATAGGAGTCATGCCCCCTTGCCCAATGGCCATGCCCAGGGGACTTCTGTCCCCTGGGCATGGTCATTGGGCATAGTGGCATGTAGGGGGGCACAAATCAGGCCCCCCTATGCCACAAAAAAAAAAAAATATATACTTACCTGAACTTACCTTAATGTCCATGGGATGGGTCCCTCCGTCCTTGGGTGTCCTCCTGGGGTGGGCAAGGGTGGCAGGGGGGGTCCCTGGGGGCAGGGGAGGGCACTCTGGGCTCATTTTGAGCCCACTTGTCCCTTAACGCCATCCCTGACCCAGGCGTTAAAAAGCGGCGCAAATGCGCCGTTTTTGGCCACGCCCACTCCCGGGCGTCATTTTTGCCCGGGAGTATAAATACCACGTAAAGGCCTGGGAGTCATTTTTTAAGACGGGAACGCCTCCCTTGCATATCATTAACGCAAGGAAGGGGTTCACGCTAAAAAATGACGCACATTCCGGGAACTTTGGCGCTAGACGCGTCTAGCGCCAAAGTATAAATATGGCGTTAGTTTTGCGTCGAATTTGCGTCGAAAAAAACGACGCAAATTCGGCGCAACCAGAGTATAAATATGCCCCCTGATATCTTAATCACCAGCTCCATTGCATGCATTTTGAGTAGCCATATACCTGCCTCATCAAATACCCACAATTATGATTCAACTGCACCATCCCATCTCCTAAACTTTCTTTGTACTCTTTGCCCTGCTCAGATCGCAACCAATCATTGTAAAATTCTGCACCTTGAATTTCGAACCCTGGCACTCTTAGCCCTTCCTCTCTAAAGCATACTGGACCAAGAGGTTCCAAACCTTACCATATGTGGAGTTTCAATTTACTTTCACTACGTCTCTCTATCCTGACTCCATTCATCTCTCTTTGCTTTTCTTTTTTCTGTTTTCATGTACTCATGCTGCTACTTCACACCCCACTCTCCCAATCTAAACACCAAACTAATATCCAACTCCAAACCAAAGCCCCCTGCTCACACATACGCAGAAGCCTCCCTAAAGCGAAACCTACCTTCAGGTCTACCCTCCATGTTTAAGCATGTCAGACTATGGCTCTCTACCACATTGTTTTTGATGATACCGCTATCTGTGTTTGCCTCTGGAATGCAATGTCAGTCTGCAGCAAAACCTCCTTCACTGCCCCTACAGCTCACTGCCATCATACAATGGGACTCTTCCCCAATGACACTAACACACCTGCTGCCCTGTGCAACGACTTTTCCACCTTCTCACATACCCATAACTTTCACAGCAAAGGCACATGGACGTCAATTCACCAAAATGCCTGTGGTAGCGGAAGTGACATCACACGCACTTGGCCCTCCGCTTTCACCCACACATGCATACTTACATATGCATAAAAATTCACACTTACATGCACACTCTCTTACATAAACACACTCTCACCCAAAAGCACGCACACAACATACATTTAAAAGCATGTTCCCAGCTAATTGTAACCCATTTTCATTACACTAATAGCAAAACAGATGATATTATTCACTATTAGTGTAATAAAAAATGACAGAAAACTAAAAGAATGCAATTCCAACTGAAGTCCATAAGAAGGAGCTGCCACCTGAGATGGTAGTATGTTCCGGTCACTGGATTTGCCATCTCTGAAGTCAGGAGTTGAAAAAACAGCCCCAGGCATAGGAAGGGGCAAGCCAGGGATCACAGCTGCGACTCCTGGCAACCCATGATGTCCATGAAGCATGCACACAACATACATTTAAATATGTTTTTTACTTAAGTCAGCTACCAAGGAGGAACACATTCCAGCTAACTGTACTACATTTTTTATTACACTAATAGTGAGGAATAAATTATTATTCATTATTAATGTAATAACTGATTGAAATCAAGGAAGAGGAGCCCCATGTAATGTCCATAAGGACGAGCTGACCCTGTGTTCCTGGCACTGTTTTTGCAACCCCTGAGGCCCGAGATCACAAAGACAATGTCAGGGGCAGCTGCGGCCCCTAGTGACCCCCAAATGACGTCCATGCAAAGGCAGTGGAGGTAGAGTTCTTCTGAACAAATCCCTCCCCACCATTCCTTCTCTTGAACCCTCTTTATCTCCATCATCTTTTGAATATCGTTACACTTTTTTCTTATCACCTATTTTGGCAAATATTCTCACCATATTTCACTCTCCTGGTTCACTCAAACACTTCTTTGATGATCTTGATGTCATTCTTAATACTCTAACGGTTTTTCTTTCACAGATGCCCTCTGTGCCCCCAACGCCCTCTAAATACAAATACACGTACCTGCTTGAATGCAGTGATCGATCCGGTGGCTTCACTTTTGTTTTTCGTCCTGAAGATGTCCTTCCTGCTCGGCGGCAAAGAGTGGCCCTGTCCTCGCGCTGTGTCTGTTTTGTAAATGCAACGCTGACGTCCTCTCTGCCGCATGATGCAGGGAGCGATGTTGCAAGAAAGTGGCAACGTGCACGCTTGCCAAAGGGGCCGGCGCGGTGGGGGAAGGAAGGGTGCGTGCGCGCTCACGTGCGCACCTTACAGAGAACATTGGTAGTGACCTATGTGTAGTGCACGCGTGTAATGGTGTCCCCGCACTCACAAAGTCTGGGGAATTTGACCTGAACAATGTGGGGGCACCTTGGCTAGTGCCAGGGTGCCCTCACACTAAGTAACTTTGCACCCAACCTTCACCAGGTGAAGGTTAGACACATAGGTGACTTATAAGTTACTTAAGTGCAGTTGTAAATGGCTGTGAAATAACGTGGACGTTATTTCACACAGGCTGCAATGGCAGGCCTGTGTAAGAATTGTCAGAGCTCCCTATGGGTGGCAAAAGAAATGCTGCAGCCCATAGGGATCTCCTGGAACCCCAATACCCAGGGTACCTCAGTACCATATACTAGGGAATTATATGGGTGTACCAGTAAACTATGTTGGTTAAGTGTACATATACTGAACTATTTGGTATATTATTTTCTTATGAAAAGCACCAAATGACAAAGTGGTAAAGCAGTTACAAGTACTTATCACACCGCTGCATCTCTAATGTAGGAGGCTGGCCTGGCTTATAGTGGGTACCTTTTGGTACTTACACCCTGTGCCAGGTCTAGTTATCCCTTATTAGTAGAATAGATGTGTTTCTAGCAGCTTAGGCTGATAGAAGGTAGCTATGGCAAAGCAGCTTAGGCTGAACTAGGAGACATGCAGAGCTCCTACTATGCCACTTATATCATATAGCACAATATCATAAGAAAACACAATACACAGAGTTACTAAAAATAAAGGTATTTTATTTTAGTGACAAGATGCCAAAAGTATCTCAGAGAATACCCACAATTTATATGTACACAAACCCAAAACAAGTAAATAACAGTAGGAAAAGTAGTGCAAACAATGTAGAATCACAATAGGATGCAACAGGCAAACATAGGTCTAGGGCAACATAAACCATATACTCCAAAAGTGGAATGCGAATCACAAATTGATCCCAGACCTATGGGAGATTGTAGAGGGTCGCTGGGTGTAGGAAAGTACAATCTTGCCTGGCATGTTACCCCCATTTTCTCTGTATATATGTGTGTTTTAGCCCTTCTGCCACTGGGATCCTGCTGGGCAGGATCCCAGTGCTCATAGTATGTGTCCTGTACATGTTCCCTGTGTGGTGCTTAACTGTATCACTGAGGCTCTGCTAACCAGAACCTCAGTATTTATGCTCTCTCTGCTTTCTAAATTTGTCACTGCAGACTAGTGACTAAATTTACCAATTCTCACTGGCACACTAGTACATCCATATAATTCCCTTGTATATGGTACTTAGGTACCCAGGGTATTGGGGTTCCAGGAGATCCCTATGGGCTGCAGCATTTCTTTTGACACCCATAGGGAGCTCTAACAATTCTTACACAGGCCTGCCACTGCAGCCTGAGTGAAATAACGTCCATGTTATTTCACAGCCATTTTTCACTGCACATAAATAACTTATAAGTCACCTATATGTCTAACCCTCACTTGGTGAAGGGTGGGTGCCAAGTTACTTAGTGTGTGGGCACCCTGGCACTAGCCAAGGTGCCCCCACATCGTTCAGGGCAAATTCCCCGAACTTTGTGATTGCAGAGACACCATTACAAGCGTGCGCTATACATAGGTCACTACCTATGTATAGCGTCACAATGGTAACTCCGAACATGGCCATGTAACATGTCTAAGATCATGGATTTGTCACCACAATACCATTCTGGTATTGGGGGGACAATTCCATGATCCCATGGGTCTCTAGCACAGCACCCGGGTACTGCCAGCCTGCCTTTTCGGGGTCTCCACTGCAGCGGCTGCCAACCCCTGAGACAGGTTTCTGCCCTCCTGGGGTCCAGGCAGCCCTGCCACAGGAAGGCAGAACAAAGGATTTCCTCTGAGAGAGGGTATAACAACCTCTCCCTTTGGAAAGAGGTGTGAGGGCTGGGGAGAAGTAGCCTCCCCCAGCCTCTGGAAATGCTTTAATGGGCACAAATGGTGCCCATCTCTGCATAAGCCAGTCTACACCAGTTTAGGGATCCCCCAGCCCTGCTCTGGAGCGAAACTGGACAAAGGAAAGGGGAGTGACCACTCCCATGACCTGCGCCTCCCAGGTTATGTGCCCAGAGCTCCTCCAGTGTGTCCCAGACCTCTGCCATCTTGGAAACAGAGGTGTTTGTGGCACACTGGACTGCTCTGAGTGGCCAGTGCCAGCAGGTGACGTCAGAGGCTCCTTCTGATAGGCTCTTACATCTCTTGGTAGCCAATCCTCCTTCCTTGGTAGCCAAACCTCCTTTTCTGGCTATTTAGGGTCTCTGCTTTGGGGAATTCTTCAGATAACGAATGCAAGAGCTCACCAGAGTTCCTCTGCATCTCCCTCTTCACCTTCTGCCAAAGGATCGACCGCTGACTGCTCAGGACGCCCGCCAAACCGCAACAAAGTAGCAAGACGACTACTAGCAACCTTGTATCGCCTCACCCTGCCGGCTTTCCCGACTGTTTCGAGGTGGTGCATGCTCTGGGGGTAGCCTGCCTCCTCCCTGCACCAGGAGCTCTGAAGAAATCTCCTGTGGGTCAACGGAATCTTCCCCCTGCTAACGCAAGCACCAAAAGACTGCAACACTGGTCCTCTGGGTCCCCTCTCATCTCATCCTGATGAGCGTGGTCCCTGCAACTCAGTAACCCTGTCCAAGTGACTCCCACAGTCCAGTGACTCTTCAGTCCAAATGTGGTGTAGGTAAGTCCTTGCCTCCCCACGCTAGACTGCATTGCTGGGTAGCGCGTGATTTGCAGCTGCTCCGGCTCCTGTGCACTCTTCCAGGATTTCCTTCGTGCACAGCCAAGCCTGGGTCCCTGACATTCCTTCCTGCAGTGCACAACCTTCTGAGTTGTCCTCCGGCGTCGTGGGACTCCCTTTTGTGACTTTGGGTGGACTCCGGTTCTCTTTCCTTCCAAGTGCCTGTTCAGGTACTTCTGCGGGTGCTGCCTGCTTCTGTGAGCGCTCCCTGACTTGCTGGGCGCCCCCTCTGTCTCCTCCTCCAAGTGGCGACATCCTGGTCCCTCCTGGGCCATAGCAGCACCCAAACACCTATATTGTGACCCTTGCAGCTAGCAAGGCTTGTTTGCTGTCTTTCTGCATGGGAATACCTCTGCAAGCTTCATCGCGGCATGAGACATACGTCTTCCAAAGGAGAAGTCCCTAGCTCTCTTCTTTCTTGCAGAACTCCAAGCTTCTTCCATCGGTGGCAGCTTCCTTGCAGCCTCAGCTGGCATTTCCTGGGTTCCTGCCCACTCTCAACACTGTCGCGACTATTGGACTTGGTCCCCTTGTCTTACAGGTACTCATGTCTGGAAATCCACTGTTGTTGCATTGCTGGTGTTTGTTCTTCCTGCAGAATCCCCCTATCACGACTTCTGTGCTCTCTGGGGATAGTAGGTGCACTTTACACCTAACTTTCCTGGTCTTGGGGTGGACTATTTTTCTAACCCTCACTGTTTTCTTACAGTCCCAGCGACCCTCTACAAGCTCACATAGGTTTGGGATCCATTCGTGGTTCTCATTCCACTTTTGGAGTATATGGTTTGTGTTGCCCCATACCTATGTGCTTCTATTGCAATCTATTGTAATTCTACACTGTTTCCATTACTTTTCTTGCTATTACTTAACTAATTTTGTTTTGTGTACATATATCTTGTGTATGTAACTTATCCTCATACTGAGGGTACTCACTGAGATACTTTTGGCATATTGTCATAAAAATAAAGTACCTTTATTTTTAGTACTTCTGTGTATTGTGTTTTCTTATGATATTGTGCATATGACACCAGTGGTATAGTAGGAGCTTTACATGTCTCCTAGTTCAGCTTAAGCTGTTTTGCCACAGCTACCTTCTATCAGCCTTAGCTGCTAGAAACACCTCTTCTATACTAATAAGGGATAACTGGACCTGACACAAGGTGTAAGTACCTCTGGTACCCACTACAAGCCAGGCCAGCCTCCTACATTGGTTGTGCAGCGGTGGGATTAGTACTAGTAACTACTTACCACTTTGTCATTGTGTACTTTTCATAAGAGAATAATATACAAAACAGTTCAGTGTATGTACACCTAACCAAAAAGTTTTGCTTTTCTCCTCTTAAACTTTTTACAAAGTTCTGAAAAGTATCCTAAAACTCCTAAAGGTTTTCTAAAAGTTAGAAAAAGTTTTTTTCTCTGTTCTTTAAAAAGTTCTGAAACTTTTTCTTCCTTCTCACTGTCTCTAAACCTTTTGCTATCATGTCTATAGAAGACTCTACTCTTAAAATGGTCAATACAACTTATGACAATTTGAATTACAAGAACCTAAGGAGTCTCTGCTTAGAGAGAGGTTTAGTGATAGGAAAGAACGTTACCAAAGAATTTCTATTTAACATGCTTATTGTGAATGATGAGTCCCAAGCAGGCACATCAAATCAGAGGTTAATAGAAGGTTCCCAATCTGACTCAGGGGATCTCCTTGAGGGCGGTAGGGAGGGTTCTGATCAGGATCTGCCCCCTAACCGGACACCCAGTAATGTTGGTAGTAATGGAGGTTCCCATCACAGTAGGGAAGTCTTTATTCCCAGAGGCCAAGTTGCTTGGGTCCAGTCAATTAGGGACAGATCCCCCTCTGTTGTTTCAAACTTGTCTTCTGTCTCCAAGCATTCCCAACCCACCCACCGTGAGAATAACTTGTTGGAAAGGGAACTCAAAAAGTTGAGGGTTGAAGAGACCAGACTGAAGCTTAAACAGCAACAGCTGGCCTTAGAGAGGGAATCCCTAGACCTGGAGAAGGAAAGACAGAGATTGGGGTTTGGACCCCATGGTGGCAGCAACAGCAGTATTATTCCTGATAGTAATCCTGTTAGAGAGCATGATTCCAGGAATCTGCACAAGATAGTCCCCCCTTACAAGGAGGGGGATTACGTCAGCAAGTGGTTTGCTGCACTTGAGAGGGCCTGTATGGGACAGGGGGTCCCTCAAAGGCAGTGGGCTGCTATATTGTGGCTATCATTCACTGGAAAGGATAGGGATAGGCTCCTTACTGTTAGAGAAAGTGATGCTAACAATTTTTCAGTTTTGAAGGATGCACTTTTGGATGGATTTGGCTTAACCACTGGACAATACAGGATTAAGGGCCAGATGTAGGAAAGGGTTTGCCCCTCGCAAATGGCAAAAAACGCCGTTTGCGAGGCGCAAAAGCCTCTCCGCCATGCAGAAATGCATTTTGCGAGTCGGATCCGACTTGCAAAATGCATTTCCGACTCGCAAATAGGAAGGGGTGTTCCCTTCCTATTTGCGAATAGCAACGCTATGCAATTTCATTTGCGACCGCGAAAGCGGTCGCAAATAAAATTGCAGTTACCATCCACTTGAAGTGGATGGTAACCCAGTCGCATGGGACCCCTTCCCCTTTGTGAATGGAAACAAAAATATTTTTTCAGAGCAGGCAGTGGTCCAATGGACCACTGCCTGCCCTGAAAAAAACCGAAACTAAAGGTTTTGGTATTTTTTTCCAAGTGCAGCTCGTTTTCCTTTAAGGAAAACGGGCTGCAGATGGAGAAAAAAAAACTGCTTTATTAAAAAGCAGTCACGGACATGGTGGTCTGCTGTCTCCAGCAGGCCACCATCCCCGTGAGTGCCCATACTCGCAATGGGGTCGCAAACTGCGACCCACCTCATTAATATTAATGAGGTGGGTCTTTGCGACCCCATTGCGAGTTGCAGAAGGTGTCTGAGACACCTTTCTGCATAGCAAATTGCGACTTGCAATTTGCGAGTCGCACGGACTCGCAAATTGCAAGTCGCAATTTTAAACCTACCTACATCTGGCCCTAAGTTCAGAGACACCAGAAAAGAGTCCTCCCAAGACTGGACAGACTTTGTAGACTGTTCAGTGAAGGCCTTGGAGGGGAGGTTACATGCCAGTAGAGTTTCTGACTATGAAAGCCGGTTTAATCTTATTCTGCGAGAGCATATTCTGAATAACTGTGTGTCTGACTTGTTACACCAATATCTAGTGGACTCAGATCTGACCTCTCCCCAAGAATTGGGAAAGAAGGCAGACAAATGGGTCAGAACAAGAGTGAACAGAAAAGTTCATACAGGGGGTGACAAGGATGGCAAGAAGAAGGATGGTAAGTCTTCTGACAAGGGTGGGGACAAAAGTAAAACGGAGTCTTCATCAGGCCCACAAAAATCCTCTGGTTGGGGTGGTGGGTCCAAATCCTCTTCAAATCAACCTAAAAAGCCTTGGTGTTATTTGTGTAAAGTCAAAGGCCATTGGACAACTGATGCCAGTTGTCCAAAGAAAAACACAAAACCTCCCACTACCACAACCCCTGCTGCAAATTCTAGTGCCCCTAGTAATAGCAGTGGTGGTGGGAGAAAATCTACAAATAGCCAGTCCAATGGAGTAGCTGGGCTCACTATTGGTAATGTAGTTGGGGTTGGTCTTGTTAGGAAGACCACAGAGGCTGTGTTAGTCTCTGAAGGTGCCATTGATTTGGCCACCTTGGTTGCTTGTCCCCTTAATATGGATAAGTACAAGCAACTTCCCCTAATAAATGGTGTTGAGGTTCAGGCCTACAGGGACACAGGTGCCAGTGTTACCATGGTGATAGAGAAACTGGTGCACCTTGAACAACACCTACTTGGTCAGCAGTACCAAGTGACAGACGCTCATAACAACACTCTTAGCCACCCCATGGCTGTTGTGAATCTCAACTGGGGGGGGGGGGGTTACTGGTCCAAAGAAAGTTGTGGTTGCCTCAGATTTACCTGTAGACTGCCTACTAGGGAACGATTTAGAGACATCAGCTTGGGCAGAAGTGGAGTTGGAGGCTCATGCAGCAATGCTGGGCGTTCCTGGGCATATTTTTGCTTTGACAAGGTCTCAGGCCAAAAAGCAAAAAGGACAGGGTAACTTGGATCCTGGAACAATGGACCAAGTGCTCCCTAAAGCTAGGGGTAGCAAGGGTAAATTAGAGGGTCTCAGACAGCAAGCTGTCAAACAGCAAAATGGGGATGTCAGTGACTCATATAGAGTTTACTGGGAGGACAACCTCTTGTACACCGAGGTAAGGGACCCAAAACCTGGAGCAGCCAGGAGATTGGTAATTCCCCTGCAGTACAGAGAGTTCATCCTAACTCTTGCACATGACATTCCTTTGGCTGGGCATTTGGGCCAGATCAACACATGGGAAAGGCTCGTCCCCCTGTTTCACTGGCCTAGGATGTCAGAGGACACAAAAGATTTTTTGTAAGTCTTGTGTGACCTGCCAAGCCAGTGGCAAGACTGGTGGCACACCAAAGGCTCCCCTTATTCCACTACCTATGGTTGGGGTCCCCTTTGAAAGGGTAGGGGTTGACATAGTTTGCCCCCTTGACCCTCCTACTGCTTCAGGCAATAGGTTTATCTTGGTGGTTGTGGACCATGCCACAAGATATCCTGAAGCAATTCCTCTAAGGACCACTACAGCACCTGCAGTGGCAAAGGCCCTCCGGGGAATCTTTTCCAGGGTGGGTTTCCCTAAAGAGGTTGTATCAGACAGGGGTAGCAACTTCATGTCTGCATACTTGAAAGCAATGTGGACGGAATGTGGTGTAACCTACAAATTCACCACTCCTTATCATCCACAGACTAATGGACTGGTAGAGAGGTTTGATAAAACTCTCAAAGGTATGATAATGGGACTCCATGAAAAACTCAGGAGGAGATGGGATGTCCTGTTACTTGCCTCCTTTTTGCTTACAGGGAGATACCCCAGAAAGGAGTGGGCTTCAGCCCCTTTGATCTCCTCTTTGGGCACCCTGTAAGAAGGCCACTAACTCTTGTGAAGGAGGGTTGGGAACAACCTTTAAAAGCTCCCAAACAGGACATAGTGGACTATGTACTTGGCTTAAGATCCAGAATGGCCGAGTACATGAAGAAGGCCAGTAAAAACGTTCAGGCCAGCCAAGAGCTCCAGAAGCAATGGCATGACCAGAAGGCTGTTCTGATCCAGTACCAACCAGGACAGAAGGTGTGGGTATTGGGGCCTGTGGCCCTAAGAACACTCCAGGACAAATGGAGTGGACCCCACCTCATTGTTGAAAGGAAGGGTGAGGTTACCTATCTGGTAGACCTAGGCACTGCCAGGAGTCCCCTTAGGGTGATTCATGTCAACCGCCTACTATGACAGGGCTGATCTCACCCTGCTCATGGCATCAGATGAGGGACAGGAAGAAGAGATTGACCCTCTCCCTGATCTCTGTTCCACCACTGAAAATGATGCTTTAGTGGAGCGAGTAGTTTTGGCAGATTGTCTGACTGCAGAACAGAAAGACAACTGCATAAATCTCCTTGGACAATTTTCTGAACTCTTTTCAATTGTGCCAGGTACCACATCCTGGTGTGAACACACAATTGACACTGGAGACAGCTTGCCTGTCAAAAGTAAAATCTATAGGCAGCCTGACCATGTCAGGGACTGCATAAAACAAGAGGTTCAGAAAATGCTTGATCTAGGTGTGGTTGAACCTTCTGAAAGCCCATGAGCGAGTCCTGTGGTGCTTGCACCAAAGCCTCACTCAAAAGATGGAAAAGGGAGATGAGGTTTTGTGTAGACAACAGAGGTCTCAATCAAGTAACAAAAACTGATGCTCACCCTATACCCAGGGCAGATGGGCTCATAGATACATTGGCATCTGCCAAGTAACTAAGCACCTTTGATTTGACTGCAGGGTATTGGCAGATCAAATTGGCTGAGGATGCTAAACCTAAAACTGCATTTTCATCTATAGGAGGGCACTACCAATTTACAGTTATGCCCTTTGGTTTGAAAAATGCACCTGCCACTTTTCAGAGGTTGGCGAACACAGTCCTGCAAGGGTTGGAGGCTTTTAGTGCAGCATATCTAGATGATATTGCTGTCTATAGCTCCACCTGGGATGAGCACCTGGTCCACCTATGGAAAGTTTTGGAGGCCTTGCAAAAGGCAGGCCTCACTATCAAGGCCTCAAAGTGCCAGATAGGGCAGGGGGGAAAGGTGGTTTATCTGGGACACCTGGTAGGTGGAGAACAGATTGCACCACTGCAGGGGAAAATCCAGACAATCATGGATTGGGTTCCCCCTACACCTCAGACCCAGGTGAGAGCCTTTTTAGGCCTCACAGGGTACTATAGGAGATTCATCAAGAATTATGGCTCCATAACAGCCCCTCTTAAGGATCTCACTAGCAAGAAAATGCCTAAGAAGGTATTTTGGACAGCCAGTTGTCAGAAAGCTTTTGAGGAGCTCAAACAGGCCATGTGCTCTGCACCTGTCCTAAAAAGCCCATGTTATTCCAAGAAATTCATTGTTCAAACTGATGCATCTGAATTAGGGGTAGGGGCAGTCTTATCACAACTGAATTCTGAGGGCCAGGATCAACCATTTGTTTTCATCAGCAGAAGGTTGAACCCTAGAGAAAAGCGTTGGTCTGCCATTGAGAGGGAGGCCTTTGCTGTGGTCTGGGCACTGAAGAAGTTCAGGCCATACCTGTTTGGCACTCACTTTATTGTTCAGACAGAACACAAACCTCAACTTTGGCTAAAGCAAATGAAAGGTGAAAATCCTAAATTGTTGAGGTGGTCCCTATCTCTACAGGGAATAGACTATACAGTGGAACACAGACCTGGGAGTACCCACTCCAATGCAGATGGACTCTCCAGATATTTCCACTTAGACAATGAAGACTCATCAGGTCATGGCTAGTCTCACTGTCCTTCGTTTGGGGGGGGGGCAGTTGTGTAGGAAAGTACCATCTTCCCTGGCATGTTACCCCCATATTTCACTGTATATATGTTGTTTTAGTCTATGTGTCACTGGGACCCTGCCCCAGTGCTCATAAGTATGTGCCCTGTATGTGTACCCTATGTGATGCCTAACTGTCTCACTGAGGCTCTGCTAACCAGAACCTCAGTGGTTATGCTCTCTCTGCTTTCCAAATTTGTCACTAACAGGCTAGTGACTAAATTTACCAATTCACATTGGCCTACTGGTACACCCATAGAATTCCCTAGTATATGGTACTGAGGTACCCAGGGTATTGGGGTTCCAGGAGATCCCTATGGGCTGCAGCATTTCTTTTGACACCCATAGGGAGCTCTAACAATTCTTACACAGGCCTGCCACTGCAGCCTGCGTGAAATAACGTCCACGTTATTTCACAGCCATTTACCACTGCACTTAAGTAACTTATAAGTCACCTATTTGTCTAACCTTCACCTGGTGAAGGTTGGGTGCAAAGTTACTTAGTGTGTGGGCACCCTGGCACTAGCCAAGGTGCCCCCACATCGTTCAGGGCAAATTCCCAAGACTTTGTGAGTGCGGGGACACCATTACAAGCGTGCACTATACATAGGTCACTACCTATGTATAGCGTCACAATGGTAACTCCGAAAATGGCCATGTAACATGTCTAAGATCATGGAATTGTCACCCCAATACCATTCTGGTATTGGGGGGACAATTCCATGATCCCATGGGTCTCTAGCACAGCACCCGGGTACTGCCAACCTGCCTTTTCGGGGTCTCCAATGCAGCGGCTGCCAACCCCTGAGACAGGTTTCTGTCCTCCTGGGGTCCAGGCAGCCCTGCCCCAGGAAGGCAGAACAAAGGATTTCCTCTGAGAGAGGGTGTAACACCCTCTCCCTTTGGAAAGAGGTGGGAGGGCTGGGGAGGAGTAGCCTCCCCCAGCCTCTGGAAATGCTTTGATGGGCACAGATGGTGCCCATCTCTGCATAAGCCAGTCTACACTGGTTTAGGGATCCCCCAGCCCTGCTCTGGCGTGAAACTGGACAAAGGAAAGGGGAGTGACCACTCCCCTGACCTGCACCTCCCAGGGGAGGTGCCCAGAGCTCCTCCAGTGTGTCTCAGACCTCTGCCATCTTGGAAACAGAGGTGTTTGTGGCACACTGGACTGCTCTGAGTGGCCAGTGCCAGCAGGTGACGTCAGAGGCTCCTTCTGATAGGCTCTTACCTCTGTTGGTAGCCAATCCTTCCTTGGTAGCCAAACCTCCTTTTCTGGCTATTTAGGGTCTCTTCTTTGGGGAATTCTTCAGATAACGAATGCAAGAGCTCACCAGAGTTCCTCTGCATCTCTCTCTTCAACTTCTGCCAAAGGATCGACCGCTGGGCTATTTTTCTAACCCTCACTGTTTCCTTACAGTTCCAGTGACACTCTTCAAGCTCACATAGGTTTGGGGTCCATTTGTGGTTCGCATTCCACTTTTGGAGTATATGGTTTGTGTTGCCCCTATACCTATGTGCTCCTATTGCAATCTATTGTAATTCTACACTGTTTGCATTACTTTTCTTGCTATTACTTACCTAATTTTGGTTTGTGTACATATATCTTGTGTATATAACTTATCCTCATACTGAGGGTACTCACTGAGATACTTTAGGCATATTGTCATAAAAATAAAGTACCTTTATTTTTAGTCACTCTGTGTATTGTGTTTTCTTATAATATTGTGCATATGACACCAGTGGTATAGTAGGAGCTTTACTCCTAGTTCAGCCTAAGCTGCTTCGCCATAGCTACCTTCTATCAGTCTAAGCTGCTAGAAACACCTCTTCTACACTAATAAGGGATAACTGGACCTGGCACAAGGTGTAAGTACCTCTGGTACCCACTACAAGCCAGGCCAGCCTCCTACACTGGGGTCCTACCTAACAGGATCCCAGTGACACAAGGGCAAAAACAAACATATATACAGTGAAAATTGGGGTCACATGCCAGGCAAGATGGTACTTTCCTACACTGGCAAAAGGTGTAAGTACCACAAGGCACCCACTATCAGCCAGGCCAGCCTCCTACAGGATCATCTGCAGACTGCTCCAGGAACCACTGTAACTGCAACAACGTATCCAGGACAACTCCTGTGACTTGCAACTTCAGCTCCAGGAGCATTTGCAACAGTTTCCAAGATATGCACGCTCTGAGGACTGCCTGTCTTCACCCTTCACCAGAAGAACCACAGGAATCTCCTGTGGAGTGAGGGAATCACTTCCCTGGTTCAGCAGGAACCCTTCTGCGACGACAACTAGTACTCTGGGACTCCTCTCCTGGCAACGAGCATGCTCCCTGGAACACAGGTGGTGGACTGAAGTGACCCAGACTGTCCAAAGGTCTAGCTGTCCAAATTTGGTGGAGGTAAGAGCTTGTCTCCCAGTGCTGCAACAGTACGCCTGTGCACTGCGTCCTCTGCAGCTCCTTGGGCTTCTCTGCACTTCTTCCAAAGGTTCTTCATGCACATTGTAGCCCAGGTCCCCAGCATTCCATCCTGCGAAGCACAGCTCCCTGAGTTGTTCTCTGACGGCATGGGACCCTTCATTGTAGTGCTGCGACGACCGCACTTTGCATCTCCTTTGTCTCTGTGTTCTGGGACTCCTGTGGGTGCTGCCTGGTCTTCTGAGGGCTCTCTGAAATGCTGATGAGCCCGTCTGTCTCCTCAGTCTGAGCTGAGACCCTCAGGTCCCTCCTGGGACCTTCTTCTGTTTGCACTACTCTATGACTGTTTACTTACCTGATTTTGGTTACTAGTGTATATATTGGTTACCAGTGTATATATTGTGTATAATACTTACCTGCAGAAGGAGTATTGCCTCTAAGATATTTTTGGCCTTGTGTCACTAAAATAAAATTGCTTTATTTTTGGTAATACTGAGTATAGTATTTTATTGTGTATAAGTACTGGGTAACTATAGTGGTATTGCAGGAGCTTTGCATTTCTCCTAGTTTAGCCTCAGCTTCTCTGCTACAGCTACCTCTAGACAGCCTAAGCTGCTAGAACACTACCTACATTTCACTAATAAGGGATTACTGGACCTGGTATAAGGTGTACATACCTTAGGTACCCACTATAAACCATGCCAGCCTCCTACAGGCTCCAAACAATTGTGGCTCTACTCTTATGATTTCATCCAACATGACTCTCAACTCATCCTCTGAGAAACAGGGATTTTTGAGATGTGACATGGTAGGGAATTAAAGTGAGCGACAGGGAGTTACTGACAAAAGGAAAGTGATGTGGGATGTAAATGGAAAAAAGTGTGTGAAAAGGGGTTTAGAGATAGCGAAAAAAGGGGTACCTTATCTCTCTGGTCAGAAATCAACTCTTGGTTACAGTGGAAATGCAAAGGATTATGGTATGTGAAGGGTTGTGTTTTATAGTGTGCTTTGCAGGTGTGTCCACTGGGCCCATGATTGTCAACTGTGTTGTTTTTCAATTCATCCAAAGGACATTTGTCTGTTGCTTTGCTGAACGCGTACTGTGTCAGTCGCCTACTGTTGGCTAACCACCGCACGGTGACTGCCAAGTTGACTGTATATTTGTAATAGGCTCAGCAGTTAGCAGTGGTGCTGTCGGCAGCAAAGTACAGACTGTCAAGATCGTAGATGGCAGTGCCTCTAGCTGTCATCCCTTTGGTTTGGCGGTTGGCGGTTTTGACTCTCTACATTGTAACAAGGCGGTCTGGGGGCCACCGGTGCAGCAGTCTTTTTGGGAACGAAAACATGGCGGTCTGGTGGTCTGACCACCAAACTCGCAATCGGGCAATAAGTGTTGGAAAAGTAATACCCAATTATCATTTCAAGCTTTATGGTACACTGTTTGTTACAATCATAGACTGGACAGAGCATGCATTTATCCTGTAACCCTTACAGTAAAACCTCCCATCTTATGGTCTCCATTCACTAATTTGCTTAAACAGACTGCACAATCACACCCAGCAGAAGTTCTCAAACACCCTTGACTTCCTATTGTTGACAATGCCATTCTTTTCAATAGTTTTACATATGTTTGCAAGACATTATTTTATGCTATTATTATATGATATACTTATTTCAGACTTGTTTTATGTAATCTAATTAGAATGTTCATATGAGAATCTTTTATATCTTGTTTTCTTTCTCCCTCCTTACACCCTCTTTATTTAAAACTCAAATGCATGCTGATAATTTCTATTTAAAAAATATTTCTCAGTATTGTAATTTTTCATTTGTCCTTTTTTAATAAATATATACTTTTCTCTTCTCATTGTTCTTAAAACAATTCAGTCAGGACAAAGAAATAATAATAAGCTTCCTTAAGCAATAATAAAGGGAGGTAACAGTACAAGTCTAAAAGTATCATTGCTCTGAGAGAAGTGCATTACCTGGGAACAAATGTCAGGCTATTACTGGTACTGTAAATGCAGTTAGTTATGTCATGTTGGTATAGGATGATCATTTGACATGGAGGCAAATTATGGGCAGTGAATGTCAGAATTCATGACAAAACTTCAGGACAACATGTCAATTTTCTGGACACAACTGAGCAAGTCAGATATAAAAGTAAGCCAACTATTCCATAATGATTCCATTCTAGTCACTGCCTGCTGCACTGTGGGGCTGGTAGGAACCTTTTTACCAGGGCTGGATCTGGCTTTCACTACAGACCTGCTTAGAACAAAGTTAGTTTGCCAGTACTGTTTGAGAAAAATACTGAATACTATTGATTTCACCATGCTGTTATATGTATTGTGCTGACAATTCCACATTCTTTCACTTCATTTAAAAAATCATGATGCAGTGTATGCTCTCCCCAAACACATTAAGCATAAAGCATATTTTGATCCTGGTTGGTTTCTTGTGCTCTTACATTTGTATCCTTTCTGTCTAGTTCTCTCTAATGTATGCATTATTTTCTGGGTGATACTTTTGTTAACGTGTTATGGACAATGGAAGAAAATGTCCTGCATTGCCCTTTGCACTAGCTACACTACCAAGGGCTACCAAGGTGTCGGGTAGTCTCATTTAGGGATGTCTTAATGGCTTTGTATTGTCACCCGTTCTCCCATTACTCACCTGACCTCCTGAGTAGCAGCTCTTAAAAGGTTTTGTGCGTGCAGGGAAATGCCAACTTTTCACTTGACTGAGTGGGCTTCTTCAGAATGTGTGGGTTCCTGCAGCACCCTTATCTCTCACTGAAGCCTCACGAACCCACCTCTCAGACTGTCGTTATGGCAGGCAGTCCGCCTCCTTAAAGGTTGGCATAAAGACTGGAAGGCAGCAGTTCATTTTTAGGTTAAGTGTAAGCATTCCAGCTGGTGTATACTTAAGTATACTCATACTGTGGGTTAAATCGATTTCATTTGTTGGTTGCAGTGTCCTTTAAAAATTCTTGCTCTCTAGTGGCTGGTTCTCTCTTTTTCTCCCTCCTTTTTCTGTTTCAGAGCAGTGACCAACTACTGTATTGTTGCACTTTGGTTTCTTTATCTGTTGCTGTGAACGACTATTTCTTTTACAATTCTTTGGTGGTCTCCTTTCACTGTGGGTGTTTTAGGCTGGTTACTGCCTGGGTTTTATTGCAGCATTCTGTTCCTCCCACCTCCTCCCATGTTGCTGATATTTGTTTTGGCCTTATTCCAGTGTTGCTCTCATTTACCAAGCTCCTAAAATAAGCTTATTTTACTAAGCATACACCTGGTCATTTAGCTCACTGCTTACTAAAGCCACAATATTCCCTCAAATTTCATTGCAGAGAGTCTCTCTCTCTAGGGCCCCTCCCTGCCGGCACTCATGACATCACACACAAGGCATTGCTTATCTCCTTTATTGGGGCCATAAATCATCTCAGGCTGCTCTGCTAACTTCATTAGAGCTTTGTTGAAATGCGAGGCAAAAATGCTTGCAAGACTTTTCATTCTTTTAACATACAAACACTGTCCATGGCCCGTAGGGTGAAATTCCCTTTCTGTTCACATTCAGTATATTGATCACTTTGTTTGCTTTGCCAGATTGTTTATATTTACTTATAGCACTCCTTAAGAGTGCATGTGTGTTCATGCCATCTCCCACCCTCCCTTCTATGTATTGTTTGTTGCCCTGTTCCCCTTCAGCCTTTCGCTCGCTGGGTCTCTTTGTTGCTTATTTCTTTTGCCTCCCCACTTCACACTTGTGGTATGCTGTTTCTTCCTCTGGCATTTTGCTGTTTCTTTGCAGCATGCACCCTAGCACCCAATGGGCATGGAAGCATGTAAGAACTTACAATGTGGCATGGTTAAACGTGTGTATTTAGGGAAGCTCTCCAGAGTAGACCGCTGTAGATGAAACATCCCCCTGCCCTACTACACATGTTCTACCACAGCTATACTCCCATCTTCTCCTTCACAGCCGGGCTTCTAAGCATGTTGTGCAAAGAACTGATAATAAACATGTGTCCATCTCGAAAACAGTGCAGCGTGCCTAGCTCTTCCGTTACTCGCTGAAGAATTGTGAAGCACTCTAAGATGTCTGAAAGCTGACACTCTATGCAAAGAACTGACAAATCATAAATGAGCGTGTGCCCAGCTACAAAACAATGCACTATTGGCAAGTATGTCTTCTGGAAAACGGCCCACACTGAAGTGGCATAAAGGCATAATACGGGCGCTATGCAAATCCTGAAAGACCATCCGTGCTGCAATGTAAGGCAAAAACAAAATTAAATTACTACGTGTTTCTTGTATGTAAACGATCAGATGAGCCCAGCTCTTAACACAGCTCCTCTCCAATGTTCCTAAGTGGTGTAAAGGAGCTACACTAAACAAGAAAGAATACAAAATAAACAAGTCCATCTCTTTTCCTTAAAGGACAGCGTGAGCCCCTCTCTCTCTAAAGTGCATAGACGCTACATGGAGCTACACAAAATACTAATAAATACATACAAAATAAATAAATGTATCTCTAGTTTGTAAACAATACAGGCAGTGTACCTAGCTTATTGTCAATCGCTGCAGGTTATCTAAGCGCACTGAAGTGCCTGGAGGACAACGTATTGGTGCAACACAAAATGCAAATAAGTAATCACAAGCAGTAGACTAATAATATGTTCATGTATTTCCTGCTGTCAAAGAAGTGAGTCCTTCTGCTCTTATGTTATGGAACGCCAAGCACTCTGAATTACCTGTAAGGCAAAATGTTGGTGCTAAATCAAACAGCAACACATAGTTGAACAATATACATTACGATGTCTGCTTTGTGATCCGCCTCTCCCACTTGACACTCGTCTCTCACACATTGATTTAAAAAACCTTTAAATATTTGCTGCTAGTGATGCCTATAAAGCACTGAAGGCAGATTCAGGGCTCCTGGACATAGTGGCGTAGCGTGGGGGGTGCAGGGGGGGCCGGCCGCACCGGGCGCAACATCTGGGGGGGGGCTCGAGTGCTAAAATCCACGGGTTAGGGGGCGCAAATTACTTGCCTTGCCCCGGGTGCTGACAACCCACGCTACGCCACTGCCTGGACACCTGAACAAAGTACTTTAAAAAATGTTGAAAGCATCGTAGAAAAAAATGTACGAACGGAAAAGGTAAAAAAAACATCTTACTGGGCAAAAACACACAGTTCAGACAATTCAAATCGTTGGTGTCACTAGATAGGTTGTGCTAAAACCCGCTTTTCACAGGTGTCGAATTTCACAATAACTTAGCCCGGGACTTGGAAATAGCAGCGCCGCGAAGCGGTTCGTATCAGGTGCATCCAAATTCAACAGAGTAATAATGTTTTCACAACAAAGTGGTTTATGTTGGTGTGCTTCTGTGTACAGGAACTTGCTCACCTGATAGATAGATAGATAGATAGATAGATAGATAGATAGATAGATAGATAGATAGATAGATAGATAGATAGATAGATAGATTGATTTTCCGGTTATTGCACACCTCTGATCTGGTGAAGCTGGGATTAAAACGAATCCGCATGGTTCCAAAGTCGCTAGACCTCTTTCAGCCGCACCCACTGCCGAGTAGTCTCTTGAATAGGATAGCAGCTTTCCATCGAAGGGCCCCCTGAGTGGTACCCGGAGCTGGGAGATGTTGTCCCGCTAGCAGGCGCACTAAGCCCTTAAACACAGCTCCTAGCAAACACCCCTCTCGGGGCTCCCCAGCATGTCGGGGCACCTCTCGTGGAATGCCCTCAGTGCCAAGGCTGGAGCACTGTCCTCTGGGGTCCAAAAAGGACTGCATTCAAAGAACAGAGGACTGGCCCAGCATCTGGGCACTATATATCATGCGCACCAAGAAATACAGCTCTCTTGGTAGTTTGGAAAAACAAGTGAAATTTGAATATGCTTTACATAAGCACTGATTAAATTTGCAGCTGCATTCCTAAATTCTTTCCAAGTTTAGCACTTAACAAATATATAAAATGGCATCTTTTAAATAGCAAAAAACACAAGAGAAACCGTCAGCATGGCTGTCAAGCACGGTAGAAGAGCCGATTCTACAATATTCACTGCACTCAGGAAACTTGCAACATATTTTGTGGGGCTTTTCTTTTACAACACATTTTTGCCCATAACTCAGCCTGTGGTGGTCCTAGGACAATGGGATCACCAGCAACACGTTCAGCAAAATGTGATATTTCTCTTTAGCACATCTTCTCGGTCCCCACATTAGGTTGGGGGGCAAAATCATTTCCTTTCCCACCATTCAATGTCTTTTTACGCTCTCTCATGGTGTGAGCTTTCGCTTTATAGCTGGAAGAAGTATGGTTTCTAAGGGTCTTTTTTGTAATAACATTATAACAGTCCTGCTAGACCTGAAACTGTGTAATGTACTATGCCCTTTAGGGGCTGAATATATGTTTATACTGCAGTGCTCTCTGCCATTTACTTTTCACGTAGTTATGCCCACTAGGAGCTGACTATACGGTTATATGACCATGTATATTCCAAATGCTATTTTTATTTTGATACTCTCTAGTTTCTATATAGCATTGTTCCTGCTGCTGAGGGGTTGTTATAGGCCCTGAACTCAAGCGTCTCGGGCCTATAATCAGGGAGGGGACCTTTTACAGATGGGATTGCTCAGGACAGAAGGGCCATAAGGCTATTAGAACAATCCTCCCACTGAGGGTAGAATATTTTAAATTAAACAGAGAGAAACAGAAAAACAAACAATGGAATGTTGGAGTAGAAGGCCTATAAAAGCTGTTAATGGCCATGAGCCATTCCATTGTCTTTAGTGGTGCCTTACAATCAAAACATTTGAGTAAAAAGTTTAATTCTAGAGAAATCTGCAGGTGAAAATGACAATTGATTTCCTTGTACTGTGAACAAGTAAATAACATTGTTAAGGTAACCATGTGCAAATTGTTTTTGTAAATTAAACAACTTTTCAAGTTAAATCACTGCCTGTTTATAGCCCATTGTGTCCCATTTTAAGCTCTTGGATTTAAAACTCATTAGTTAATGAGGTATCTATTGCTTCTAGTCATGATGCATTTCAACAAATTGCTAAGTTATGAAGCATACAAAATGTAAACAATTTTGCATACTTTCTCTGGTGCATACACTGGGTCACTACTAACTGTGTGAAGGCAACAGATGCATGGACGTCAATTCAGCGAAATGCCAGGGGTATTGGAAGTGATATTATATGCCCTTTGATCTCCACTTTCACTCACACACATACTTACACATACACACAAATTCACACTTACATACATTCTCTCTCGCACATAAACATAGGCTTACCCACAAGCATGCACACAACATAAACTTAAAAGCAGCACGCACACCCCTCACCTAAAAGCATTTTTTACTTACCTCAGCTGCCATGGAATGGCATATTCCATTTAACTGTACTACATTTTTATTACACTAATAGCAAATAATACTGCTATTTACTATTAGTGTAATAAAAAATTGACAGCAAACAAAGGAAGTGGCGCCCCAACTTGGCAATTTGTGGGGTTAAATTATGTTGTACCTCGTGGGCTACACCTTTTCAACCTCGTGCTTAGTACACAGCCGTCTCATTAGTGGTTTATTATTAACCCTGTGAGCTTGCATGCCTTTGTCTCTGAGCACTCAAATATAGCGATTCTCTGTTATTGTAACCTCGCATTTTCCCCTCTATGTCCTTCAGGCCATGACAGAACATTGAGGACTACAATGTGAAGCTATTTTTGTTTCTAAGGAAATGACCCAGAGACATCTACAAATGCGGTAGGTACAATGTCAAACCTAGGACAAAAAGTATCACACAAATTAAGATGCATTCAAGCCTCCTTGGCTTCCTATAAAGCACAGACATCGATACAAGCAAAGCCACTTTTTAGGCCAAGCGCACAAGCGCTCTGACATGTTATAATCTATCTGTGGGCTTTTAACCACGCACAACCATCACTATCACTCGCGGGCTTGCCTTTCAAAAATCCTTGGTTATCCTTGGTAAATGCTTCACTTTTGTCCCACCTTAGGGTGGTATGGTCACCGCCTTCGACATCGACCCTGTTACATGGATAATTGCACAAATGCAAATATGTTAGACTGAGCAAACTTCTTTTGTCATTTGTGTCTCTCCTTCATGCTCATGTCGTCCATGGCACTTTGAATCGGCTCACTTATGTCAACTGTTTTACTTTTCATTTTCAACTTAAGTGGCAAGAAAAGTCCAGTTAGGAATTTACAACCTCAACAGCTCTAAGTCACCAAACGCAAGACCCATTGCATTGCAAATGCTTGTTTTCTTCTGGTACGAAATGAATATTAACAAGCAATAGCTGAAGGAAGGCCTGTGCTCTTTCATGACAATCATGCTTTCAGGATCACAGTGTCTCCAAATTGATTTTCTTTCCTAGTTAATGTGGACAACACAACAGCATGAAAATATAGGGGTTGAAATGCAACCACTAGTCATGGGATGCCACCCCTCAATTATGGGGAAATGCCGTCCATATAGGAAACAATCATGGACCATGGAACACAAGCTCATTTCAGGGACGGTCCATAAAAATAACTGACAGATAGATACCCTTTATTGGCATCAGTATGTATTGACAGCTTTCCATTGGGCCCTAACATGCACCAAGAAAACTTTCTGGTTAAATCTGGCACTTGTAATATTCTGTAGGCACTTTGCATGTGCCTTATGTTAATTTAACCTATGCAGTTAACCCATGTGTCTCTCTTTCCTCTCCAGGCCATCCTCCTCTGTGTGTTTGTGTGTGTGTGTGTGAGAGGCTTTTGCTGTTTATAGAATGTTGATGAGAAGCAGGGAGGCAGGGAAAACATTAACGGCATTCCATGGGGTGACATGAACAAATACAGACATGTTCAACCTTTCTCCTTCTGACATTGGCGATAAGCGCAGGATTTGCTCTACACTACCTTATCCTGTGCCTTCTATTTAAGACTTCGTTGTAGCACAGCCTAGTGTGGCAGTGCTGTTCGTCTCATGCTGCTTTTACCGCTGCATGACTTGCATGACAAGGTGAAGGAGTGGCCATTGAGGTCAGCAATGCCTTTGCCCCACCTTACCAGCCCTTTGGGAGGAGCATGTACACAGACGGGTGAGTGGATTAAATCAGTTACCACCAAAATTATATGGAGTAATACCTGATGTGAGCAATGGAGGGAGCCAAATACTCATTAGTTATACAGAGGAATTTATTATAAAAGGTTTTGCGCAAGTATACTCTTTTGGTTTTGCATGATTAAACTCTTTTGGTTCTGCCCTGATTTACAGCAGTTGTGTAATCTTTGAGGAGTAGTAGCTTGCAGCTTCCCCCACATGTACACAATATTTTATTACTCTGGATAATGTCTGTGAGAAAGTAGCCTCTTTCTAGCCTTGTTACCCCCACTTTTGGCCTGTTTGTGAGTGTATGTCAGGGTGTTTTCACTGTCTCACTGGGATCCTGCTAGCCAGGGCCCAGTGCTCATAGTGAAAACCCTATGTTTTCAGTATGTTTGTTATGTGTCACTGGGACCCTGCCAGCCAGGGCCCCAGTGCTCATAAGTTTGTGACCTATATGTATGTGTTCCCTGTGTGATGCCTAACTGTCTCACTGAGGCTCTGCTAACCAGAACCTCAGTGGTTATGCTCTCTCTTTACAAATTGTCACTAACAGGCTAGTGACCAATTTCACCAATTCATATTGGCATACTGGAACACCCTTATAATTCCCTAGTATATGGTACTGAGGTACCCAGGGTATTGGGGTTCCAGGAGATCCCTTTGGGCTGCAGCATTTCTTTTGCCACCCATAGGGAGCTCTGACAATTCTTACACAGGCTTGCAATTGCAGCCTGAGTGAAATAACGTCCACGTTATTTCACAGCCATTTACCACTGCACTTAAGTAACTTAGAAGTCACCTATATGTCTAACCTTTACCTGGTAAAGGTCGGGTGCTAAGTTACTTAGTGTGTGAGCACCATGGCACTAGCCAAGGTGCCCCCACATTGTTCAGAGCAAATTCCCCGGACTTTGTGAGTGCGGGGACACCATTACACACGTGCACTATACATATGTCACTACATATGTATAGCGTCACAATGGTAACTCCGAACATGGCCATGTAACATGTCTAAGATCATGGAATTGTCACCCCAATGCCATTCTGGCATTGGGGAGACAATTACATGATCCCCCGAGTCTCTAGCACAGACCTGCCAAACTACCTTTCCCAGGGTTTCACTGCAGCTGCTGCTGCTGCCAACCCCTCAGACAGGTTTCTGCCCTTCTGGGGTCCAGCCAGGCCTGGCCCAGGAAGGCAGAACAAAGGACTTCCTCAGAGAGAGGGTGTTACACCCTCTCCCTTTGAAAAAAGGTGTCAGGGCTAGGGAGGAGTAGCCTCCCCCAGCCTCTGGAAATGCTTTAATGGGCACAGATGGTGCCCATCTCTGCATAAGCCAGTCAACACCGGTTCAGGGATCCCCCAGCCCTGCTCTGGCGCGAAACTGGACAAAGGAAAGGGGAGTGACCACTCCCCTGACCTGCACCTCCCCTGGGAGGTGCCCAGAGCTCCTCCATTGTGCCCCAGACCTCTGCCATCTTGGAAACAGAGGTGCTGATGGCACACTGGACTGCTCTGAGTGGCCAGGGCCAGCAGGTGATGTCAGAGACTCCTTCTGATAGGCTCTTACCTTTGTTGCTAGCCTATCCTCCTTCCTAAGTAGCCAAACCTCCTTTTCTGGCTATTTAGGGTCTCTGCTTTGGGGATTCTTTAGATAACGAATGCAAGAGCTCATCAGAGTTCCTCTGCATCTCTCTCTTCACCTTCTGCCAAGGAATCGACCGCTGACTGCTCTGGAAGCCTGCAAAACTGCAACAAAGTAGCAAAGACGACTACTGCGACCTTGTAACGCTGATCCGGCTGCCTTCTCAACTGTTTTCCTGGTGGTGCATGCTGTGGGAGAAGTCTGCCTCCTCTCTGCACTAGAAGCTCAGAAGAAATCTCCCGTGGGTCGACGGAATCTTCCCCCTGCAACCGCAGGCACCAAAAGACTGCATCACCAGTCCTCTGGGTCCCCTCTCAGCACAATGAGCGTGGTCCCTGGAACTCAGCAACTCTGTCCAAGTGACTCCCACAGTCCAGTGACTCTTCAGTCCAAGTTTGGTGGAGGTAAGTCCTTGCCTCCCCACGCTAGACTGCATTGCTGGGTACCGCGTGATTTGCAACCGCTCCGGCTCCTGTGCACTCTTCCAGGATTTCCTTTGTGCACAGCCAAGCCTGGGTCCCCGACACTCTAACCTGCAGTGCATGACCTCCTGAGTTGTCCTCCGGCGTCGTGGGACTCCTTTTTGTGACTTCGGGTGGACTTCGGTTCACTTTTCTTCTAAGCGCCTCTTCAGGTACTTTGGCGGGTGCTGCCTGCTTCTGTGAGGGCTCCCTGACCTGCTGGGTACCCCCTCTGTCTCCTCATCCAAGTGGCGACATCCTGGTCCCTCCAGGACCACAGCAGCACCCAAAAACCCTAACCACTACCCTTGCAGCTAGCAAGGCTTGTTTGCAGTCTTTCTTCGTGAGAACACGTCTGCAAGCTTCAGCACGATGTGGGACATCCATCCTCCAAAGGGTAAGTTCCTAGTACTCTTCTTTCTTGCAGAACTCTAAGTGTCTTCCAACAGGTGGCAGCTTCCTTGCACCCTCAGCTGGCATTTCCAAGGCTCCTGCCCACTCTCAACACTGTCGCGACTATTGGACTTGGTCCCCTTGTCTTACAGGTACTCAGGTCTGGAAATCCACTGTTGACGCATTGCTGGTGTTTGTTCTTCCTGCAGAATCCCCCTATCACGACTTCTGTGCTTTCTGGGGGTAGTAGGTGAACTTTACACCTACCTTTCAGGGTCTTGGGGTGGGCTATTTTTCTAACCCTCACTGTTTTCTTACAGTCCCAGTGACCCTCTACAAGCTCACATAGGTTTGGGGTCCATTCGTGGTTTGCATTGCACTTTTGGAGTATATGGGTTGTGTTGCCCCTATACCTATGTACTCCTATTGCAATCTACTGTAACTTTGCCCTTAATGATGTGGGGGCACCTTGGCTAGTGCCAGGGTGCCCACACACTAAGTAACTTTGCACCTAACCTTCACCAGGTGAAGGTTAGACATATAGGTGACTTATAAGTTACTTAAGTGCATTGGTAAATGGCTGAGAAATAACGTGGACGTTATTTCACACAGGCTGCAATGGCAGGCCTGTGTAAGAATTGTCAGAGCTCCCTATGGGTGGCAAAAGAAATGCTGCAGCCCAAAGGGATCTCCTGGAACCCCAATACCCTGGGTACCTCAGTACCATATACTAGGGAATTATATGGGTGTACCAGTATGCCAATGTGAATTGGTAAATTTAGTCACTAGCCTGTTAGTCATAATTTTGGAAAGCAGAGAGAGCATAACCACTGAGGTTCTGGTTAGCAGAGCCTCAGTGAGACAGTTAGGCATCACACAGGGAACACATACAGGGCACATACCAATGAGCACTGGGGCCCTGCCTGGCAGGGTCCCAGTGACACATAGACTAAAACAACATATATACAGTGAAATATGGGGGTAACATGCCAGACAAGATGGTACTTTCCTACAACAGTCACCCAGGCACTCATCACCAGCAAACTGGACTAAGGCAACACACGCTATGCCGGCATCGCTCTTGCAGCTGTCCCCAAGATCCGAAAAAGTACAGCAGGAGGAAGATCCTTCTCCTACCTAGCAGCCCAGACATGGAACACACTACCCCTCAAGCTCAGGCAGACTGCAACACTGAAGCAGTTCAGGAACGACCTCAAGACCTGGCTGTTTGACTGAGTAGCGCCTACATCCAGCGCCTTGAGACCCTATGGGTGATTAGCCACGCTTAACAAATCCATGACTGATTGATTCATTGAACTTCTGTGCAAACTGAAACACCCTGTGTGTAGAAGGGGTTGGATTCATGCACTTCCTCTGGAGTTCTTTTACTGGCCCGCCATTGATAACCAGGTACAATTCGGGTTTGGGCCCTTCGCACACCACATCCTATGCCCAAGAAAATCATTTTACCACCCTCTCATCCCTGTCTGATGTAGAATGACTGTCTGTCTCTGAGTTTAACTACCCACTCCGCTCCCTTTCATCTAGATGTGTTGGCCCAAAGAGTCACTTTTGTGTATCTTCTAATATGGCCCACGTACATGATCAGAGTACTAAAGAATTTTGCATGAACACGTCAAGTGGGGAGGCAGTGGGTTTCCAGGACATTCTGGGGAGGGAGGTATAAATATTACATGGAATGTTGTGTGCCTGAAAAATAAATCTGCTGAGTCAGACTAGGGTATGTTTATTAATAATTTAGATATCTGCTTACTTCAGGGGAGATGGTGACTGGAATGAGTCCGTATATCAGGTTATTTGAATTTTTCTCTCCTAGCTTGCAACACCGAGTCTGGTGGCCCCTCGAAGGGCCTGAATATATGGATTAGATCACTCTTGCTTGCTGATAAATGAGTAATAAGCATAGATTCTCCTAATACTCTGGTGATCTCTTGCACAAGCAAGGTTGGGCTTCAAACACATATTTACAACATATACAACAGAGGGATACAATGTGCTAGGGAAAGTCCCACCCTAAAGCAGTTTATCTCACATTGGGTGGGTTTTTATACATCAGACACCTTGATTGTTGGAGGGCATTTTAATACAACTTTTGAGCCGTTAGAGGCATATGGCAAAACTTCTGGAGAGGCAGAGGATGCTTTTTGTGGGATACCTGCCTTAGATAACTCAATGCTTAAGCGGTGTACAGATGCTACATGCCAGCTGATGTCTTTGTCCCTACACCTTGGGCTTGGGGCCTGCAATGGGCGTACAAAATTTGATCTCCTAGCTCAGTACATATATAACTGATTGGGGCACAATAGAAAAATAGGCTATGCTCTTGTCTTATTGTACCTATTGAGGTTTGTTAAGGACATGGTGGTCATGGAAAGGCAAGACAATGACCACAATGCTCTACATTGTTCAATGAGGGGTTTGTGGTACGATTGGAGACTCCCCAATATTCCCTAAGTAGGGACATTAGACATGCCAACAACAGGTGTACTCTAAACTGGTCTCTCAAGTATCTACAAAACCGGAAGTGCTGGCCTCCATAAATAGGGTGCTACATATAGCCATCAAGAATATTGATAGTTTTGATACAGTTGCCGCCAGAAATCTTGTGGTCTCTTTCAGGAAGTTGGTGATTGCTTCTGCTATGATGCCCAAAAGGGTAAGGGCAATGTTAAGCACTGCACCTCATGGTTTAACAAAGAATGTAAGGTGGCTAAACCTGATCTGTTGCATGCACTTACATCTAGGAGGGATGATCTCATTAGGGCAAAGAGGGCAGACTATAAAGGAATTAAAGGAATGGTCAGGCAGGGGCTCGAATCACTGGGATCAAAAAACGGACACATTTAAAGTAAAAGATGGTGAAACATTTTGGGACATAGTGGCTGGTAGAGAGGACTGTAGAATGACACCTTTAATCAACCATATTCACCCTAAGGTATAACGGAAACACTTCACTGACATTTATGGTTCCCCAGGCAAGGTTGTTACTGACCCTCAAGAGTGGGTAAAGGTAGGGTGTATTCTAACAAATCCTGTGGCACAATTAGATTCCAGCATTACAATGAAGGCTATTACAATCATCTTGGAAGGCAAAGCACCTGTGCCGGGCCAGATCCCATGTGATCTCCTTAAATTTGAGTCATCGAGTTGGACTTTATAGTTCAACAAACTTGCAAAAGCAATTATCGGTGGTGCACGGGTCCCTTCCACCTGGAAAGCTGTGGATATTGTGGCCCGTATTTATACTCCGTTTGCGCCGAATTTGCGTCGTTTTTTTCGACGCAAATTCGGCGCAAAACTAACGCCATATTTATACTTTGGCGTTAGACGCGTCTAGCGCCAAAGTATGGGCAAAGAGCATCATTTTTTAGCGTGAACGCCTTCCTTGCGTTAATGAGATGCAAGGAAGGCGTTCCCGTCTAAAAAAATGACGGCGACGCAAATGCGTCGTATTTATACTCCCGGGCAAAAATCACGCCCGGGAGGTGGCGGGTCCAAAAACCCCGCATTTGCGCCACTTTTTAACGCCTGGGTCAGGGTAGGCGTTAAGGGGCCTGTGGGCTCAAAATGAGCCCACAGGTGCCCTCCCCTGCCCCCAGGGACCCCCCCTGCCACCCCTGCCCACCCCAGGAGGACACCCAAGGATGGAGGGACCCACCCCAGGGACATTCAGGTAAGTTCACGTAAGTATAATTTTTTATATTTTTAAATTTTTGTTGGTGGCATAGGGGGGCCTTTTTTGTGCCCCCCTACATGCCACTATGCCCAATGACCATGCCCAGGGGACATAAGTCCCCTGGGCATGGCCATTGGGCAAGGGGGCATGACTCCTGTCTTTACTAAGACAGGAGTCATGAAATGGCGTCTGGGCGTCGTAAAAAAATGGCGCAAATCGGGTTGAGGCGATTTTTTTGCCTCAACCTGACTTGCCCCATTTTAAGACGCCCTAACGTCATTTTTCCCCAACGCCGGCGCTGCCTGGTCTACGTGGTTTTTTTCCACGCAAACCAGGCAGCGCCGGTCTGCTTGCGCCGGCTAACGCCATTCCATAAATACGGCGCCCGCATGGCGCTTCAGAATGGCGTTAGACGGCGCTAAATTTTTTGACGCTAAACTGCGTTAGCGCAGTTTAGCGTCAAAAAGTATAAATATGGGCCTGTACCTGTCCATAAAAAGTGTGCTAAAGAACATGCCATTGAACTATAGGCCAATTAGCCTTATAGATTTATCACAGAAGATATTCTGCAGGCAGATGTTATACTCCCTTGAATCTTGGATTGAGGAAAAAGCTGTTTTGTCAGACCTGGGTTTAGAAAAAGTGTTAGTACTATAGACCAGGTGCTTAGATTCCTGACTATTGCTTGGAAAACTGTAGTCATTCAGAAAACCCATTCATTTGTAATTCTTGTAGATGTAAAACCTGCTTTTGATTTAGTCCCTCGATGTTAGCTAAGGGAGGCATTAAGGGACATGGGCATGCCTCTGTCATAACTTGACATCTTAATCCGACTACACTATGGTACATAAGCACAAGTGAGATGGGGCAACAGGGAGAACTCACTGAGCATATTGGAATTAAGAGGGGATGCAGCAGGGGTGTATGCTTGTCCCCACTCTATTCTCTTTGTATTTAAATGATGTTGTGACACAGATGGCACAGTGTAGGATTGCAGGCCCCAAAACACCAATACTGCTTTTTGCAGACAATACTTTTGTTAGTCTCTAAGACAATGGCATGATTACACACCCTAATGGACAAGTTTGTTGATTTTTGCTGAAATCGGAGTTTAGAAATAAATCTGGGAAAAACAAAGTGTATGTGTAATAACCTGCCCAGGAACTATATAGAGGAGCTATCAAAGTCAATGGTTATTTCCTGAATAGGGTGGACAATTCTGACTACCTGAGTATAAGACTGACCTCTAACATGTCCTGGTCCCCCCAAATAAGCAAGAATAGTCTAAATTTGTGCCAGCAAGCTTTTGGGGTAAACAAGTTGATTAATTCATCATACACTAAACATATCTCTCCAGCTCTCAAGATCTACTAGGTTAAGGCAGTAGCAAGTGCGTTATATGGAGCTGAATTATGGGGTTAACAAGAGACTATGGGGTCATTATGAGTTCAGTGGGCGGCACCGCCGCCCACCAAACTCATTGCCGCTACATGACCGCTGGTGCGGTGAAGTCTCCACTGGCCCTTTTGTGATTTTCCCGCAGGGCTGGAGGGTGGAAACAGTGTTTCCCCCCGCCAGCCCAGCGGGAAATAGGGCCTTTACATTGACGCTGACTCCTAATGGAGCTGCGGCAATGTGGCGGTGCGGCGGGTGTAGCAGCACCCGTCGCGCATTCCCCTGCCCGTAATTCGGCCAGTGTAATGCACGATGGGCCCGTGAAAGGGGCCATGGTGTCAACCGGGCAGTGGCAGCGTTTCGAACATGGCGGCCCCACCATGTTCATATTATGGCGGGTGGACTGCCATGACCGTGGTGGTCCGCCAGCCTCCGTGAGTCTGGCGGTCCTAGGACTGCCAAACTCATAATGAGGGCCTATGCCTTTTGCATCAGTGGAACATACATTTCTAAGAGCTCCATCCCAAGATTCAGACCATTCTGGCTTGAGAACTTCCCACAACCCAGACTCAGGTCAGGGTATTCTTTGGCTTAACTGGCTATTATAGGAGATTTGTGAAGGATTATGGCACCATAGTTGCTCCCCCCACACAGTTAACCTCAGAAAATGCCCAAAAAGGTTAACTGGACCGTAAGTTGTCAAAGGACCTTTGACTCTCTCAAGAATGCTATGTGTTCTGCTCCAGTCCTACAAGGCCCAGACTACTTCAGGCAGATGCCTTTCTTACTGGGGATAAGAGCAGGCCTAGCCCAGAACAATGTGATGGACATAACCAGCCTGTGCTTTTAGAAGCATAAGACTACTCCCTAAGGAACAAAAATGCAGTGCCATAGAGAGGGAAGCCTTTGCTGTGGTTTGGGCCCTCAAGAAGCTGAGACCATACCTGTTTGGTCCTCACTTTATACTTTAGACTGACCACAGGCCTCTCCGATGGCTACAACAGAAGAAGGGTGAAAACCCCAAATTGCTTAAGTGGTCCATTTCCCTACAGGGATTGGACTTTAAAGTGGAACACAAACCTGGGACTGGCCATGCCAATTAAGATGGCCTTTCCAGGGTCTTCCACTCAGATGATGAAGACTCACTAGGGAAAGGGTAGTCTTATCCTCTTTCATTGGGGGAAGAGGGAAGGGGGGAGGGGGAGAAAAGGCCTCTTTTGTCATGGTTACCCCCCACTTTTTGCCTGGTATTTGATGTGGTCGCAAGTTGCTAGTGCCCAGAGCCCCTGCTATCCAGGTTCCCGGGGCCAGATCTCTTTCCCAAAACTGTTGTGATGTATTGGTACAATTGGCAACACCTTTAACTGCCACTATAAATCCCTAGTAAGTGGTATTTAGGAACCCAGGGCATCAGGTACTAAGGGTATGCCCCTGCAGGCAGCAGCACAGATTGTGCCACCCTCAAGGGCCATGCACCCATATACACCTAGCACTACCATTGCAGGCTGGGTGCCCTGGTGCAGTCCTAAAAAGCAAACTCAACATGGTACACAGCCTGTGTGCCCTGTCTCCTATACACTGCAAGCAATATAGATAGGTAACCCCTCTGGCAGGCCTTCCAGCCATTAGGCAGAGTGCCCTGTACTGTATGTGTGGGCATGGATGCATTACCAATATGCCCCTACTGTGTCCTTGCCAAACCTGGGACATAGTAAGTGAACTGAGCAGCCATTTTAATACATGTGCGGGACACTGGTCAGTACGAGTTTCACAGCTACATGATGGCTACTCTGAACCCTGGGCTGTTTGTTAGCAACAACTGAGAATGATAAATGCAATCCGGTACCAGCATTGGATTTGTTCTAGAATGTTCCCAGGTGCCCCCTGCAAAAAATACCTACCCTGGCATGGTTTCTGTCCGGACACAACCAGCCTGCCACCACCAGACAAGATTCTGGAACCCTGAGAGACCCTGCTATCACACCTCCCCCAGGAATATGTACTGCCCTGCTAGCGAGCTTTAAATGGCTACCACCCTTGAAACATGACCCCTAAGCCCACTGCTAGCAGCAGATGGCCATCCCTGTTGCAAACCCCCACTTTTGGTGGGAGCAACTGCAGTAAAACATACGAAGGACAGGAAAAGTGGTTAGCCCCAGCTTGCACCACCCCTAACGTGTTGCATGCAAGGTGACTCCTCCATTTCATTTTACTCCATCTTGCATGGAAAGGAAAACAGCCAATCAGGTGTAGGGAAGTGACCTCTGCCCACATGAAGTTGTCACTTAGTGGGTGTAGCCAGCCTAAGGTAGATGACCCATTGGCCACCACTAAGAACTCCCCTAGATCAGAGATTCAGATTTCAAGAACAAGAGAAGACCAGCAATAAAGAAGACCCAAGGATTGTGAACTAAAGTACTGCTGCACCAAGAGGAAGGAGCCAAACCCTGCCTGCTGCACCCAGGACTCGACAATCGCCACTGAGGGTTTGCTCAGACATTGGAGGGACTCTACAAACCCCCAGAGGACCTCCACACTTCTGACCATCACCGAACATCTCCCTTCAGAGTGACGGCATCACTCTCCTGCGACAAAGACCAAAAGACCAGTAAAGTCCAGTTCACTGAGCGGCTGCTGACCAGGGAACCGGATGCCACAGCTAGACCATATTTCACCTGACAGACTATGAGGATGATACCTACCAGTGTGCCAAGTTTACTCACACTGTGACCTCCAGTGGCTGAACCATGCAATAGCCCCAGGTACTGTCATTCCACTTCAGACATGCAGAAGGAAAGTCCACTCCTGACTGAAAATGGACCAGAAGGAAGCCCCAGTTAAGGGACTCCAGAAAACACTAGGAACTCCCACTAGCGTGCCCATGCTTAACTGCAAGCAACCATAAGCGCAACCTACCTCCTGCTTTTAAGTGCACCTTTTCGCACAACTCCTGGCTCGCCGATTCACTCTGCACCCGGCCGCCCCGTGCCCTGCACCAAAGATTCAGCTGTGCCCTGAGAGTCTCCCACTCCTTGCATCCTCCACATTCCAAAGAGACCCACCGGACTCACCTCAAAGTCCACATGTGCAGTGCTTTTACAAGTGGTCCTATGCAGAGGCCTTGCACTAGCTCCAACAACATTCTGCAGCTGCTCCCGCCAAAACTGGTAGTCACCCAAACTTCGCCAGCTGGTCCACAGGGCCCACCAACATCCTTGAAATACATGCAAAAGGAGACATTGGTAAACGCATTGCCTGATTTTAAATGCATTTTTTAAATATTTCTCCATTGATTCGTACAGTGCGTAATTTCGCACAGAACTGAGACATTTTCTAAACTTTAAAAATACATAACTTATAAAGTAATTACCCAATTTTTATGATCTTGGTCTTAATAATTTAATAAAAATCTGAAGTATTTTTGTAAATTGGTCTCAAGTTATTCTTTTGAGTTATTGTCTTGCTTTATTGATATTGTGAATACAAAAAATGCTTTGCACTTCTCCAAGATTAGCCTAACCGCCCAACCAAGCTACCATAAAAATGAGAGCATTAGGTGGTCTAGTTTGTACCTCCGTAAACCAATGTGTGGTTCCCCGGCCCCTCTACACAGTGTGCCTGCTTTTTGCACACAGCATAAAGGGCCAGCCTCCTACAAGGATCAGTCCACACAGTGTATGTGTGACACACAGAGGAGAACATTAAGGAAGAGGTTTCTTGCTAGCAGTGGTAGATGTCTAATCATTCTCACCTCCTGGATTCTTGCATGGAACCCGCTTGCGAGGGGGGACCAGCGATTGCAGAGGCAGGGGTGTCCGATGGTGGTTGTGCCTCTGGCAGGCCCTCACTCCCTGTGGCTGCTGCAGATGTACTTGGCCTTGAGTTATTTGGTCCATAGAAGGGGTGGATGGTAGTTGAAAAGCACTGCTCAGGGTTGTGTGGATGTCCCTCAGAACCCCTGTTAGGGTGCCTATGTTTGAATTGTGGTCATCCATTTTTTGGATCATGTCCGTCTGCAGCTGCTTCATCTTCCAGAGTTCATTTAACACCTGGCTCATCATGCCGTGGGACTGCTGATAAAACCCCAAGATGTGGCTGATGATATCCTTGTCGACAGCAGCCACAGTGGTCTCACTCCGCTGGTCCACAGCATCCCTCCCACAGACCCTACCCCCACAAGCCTGTGCCCTTGGCACAGGGTGCCCGCTCCACTGGATCCTGGATCCTCAGTATCAGGAGAGTTGTGTTGCACCTCAGGATCCAGGAATTGGGGACACAAGATGGTTAGAACGGTACTAGGTACACAGGTTGAGGGGGGCAGGTTGTTACCTGCGATGTTGAGGCAACAGGGCTGAAATGTATTGTTGTGGGCACAGTGTTGCCATCTGAACAGGTTGTCCAGACGTGCCATGACTCTCCTCCATATCCACAAGCCTACGAGTGTTGTCATCACTGTGGACCTCATCCAGTGATGGAGTGTGAGTCTGATCGGTGGACGAGGTCTACCCAGGGGCTGTGCCAGCTCGACCTGTTGAGTAAGAGGATACATTGTTATTTGTTAGACTGTGACAATGACCTCCAAAAGTTTTGTGTTAAAGTAAATAGATACATGGAACATTCTTAAGTGGTAGGTTAGCCTGTTGAGCCATATTAGCATGGTTTAGGAGTGTTTGACAAGACATATGTGAAGGTTGCCTAAACTATTTGACTCAAGCTGCTCATTAGATGTGCTGATCAGTTGCAATTTGGATGAGGGAATGAAAATGACATCTTAGCATCAGCGAAGCCAATATAGTGGAGAGGCAACATCTGCATTTGACCCTTCTGAGGCCTTGTAGAGTGTGATACAGGCAAACACACAACTTTTTTGTAGCTGTATCTGCAGTCATCATGTGTGCAGTGCTGTGTCAATGTATTTGCTGCTGCTGCCAAATCGGCTGATACAGCCTATGGGCTTAGGAATATTTGGTTTACACAGTTGGTAAGTTGTCATTCCTGTCCTCAATGGTTTAAACTTGGGATACCAGGTCAAAATGGAGCTAGATAGACTGACATGTCTCTAAGTTGAGCATGATCTGTATATTGCTTACTCACAGATGATTCAACTTTATTTGAGAGTTCACTAACAGATATATTTGGGCAAGTGAACACTGGGCTGGTGGTTTGAGTTACTGAAACAGGGCCTCCTGGGAGTTGCAATCAGGTCACTCCCTCTACTTCCCAACACTTGACAAATGTTGGGTATGACATATCTGTTGCCAGGCTGCATTGAGGTTGGAGAATACATTTACATGCTGAGACACACCATGAGTCCTTGGATGAATTTCTGTAATTGAAGCACCTACAGGTACTATTCCAGCTTAAGGCATGTGATGGGGCTTGGTAGTTGTGATGCTAGGTCCAACAACACACATTGACCATCGTACTTCTCAGATACTCGGGGTATTGAACGTTGTTAGAGCCTATGAACAACATAGTGGCAAATTTTGAGCTGTGAGCATGCATGACGTTGCAGTTTAGTGACAACTTTTGTGCTGTAACTTACCAGACTCTGCTCCCCTAGGTATTCCTGTCAAGCCCTCAGGATGTAGGATGGCCAAAACCTTTTCCTCCCAGGGAAAGAGTTGTAATTGGGTATTGGGAGGGCCACCACCAGTCTTGTTGGCCTCCATCTGTTGCCTGGAGGCCAGGGAATGCACCTTGCCCCTCAGGCTGATCCACCTTTTCCTAATGTCTACAGAATTAACTCTGCTGACAATTCTTTGCCACAGTTTTACTTTTTTACTGAGAGGAGTGTTCTGGACTTGGGCTCAACACAATTGTGGCTCTACTCTTAAGATTTCATCTAACATAGCTTTCAATTCATCCTCTGAAAAATGGGGATTTTTGAGATTTGATATGGAAGGGAATTAAAGTGGGTGACAGGGAGTTACTTACAAAAGGAAAGTGATGTGGGATGTGTGAGAAAACAGGGCTGATTGCAGAGGCCCCATAACTTTTTGCCCCCATTTTCCTCTTTTTGCTGGTGTTTTCCTGACTTTGATGGTGCCCTGGGTACTGCTAACCAGTCCCAGGGCCTGTGCTCTGAGTAAAATGGATATGCAAATTAGGCTAATTATAATTGGCTAAGTTAACCTACCTATAAGTCCCTAGTATATGGTAGGGCATGTAGGTTTAGGGACCACAGCATAGGTGGTGCACACCTAGGTGCACTGCTGAGGTGCCCAGTGTCATTTTAAAGGCAGGCCTGCTTTGCTGGCTGCTTTTAAATTAAAGTTATATGCAAATTCGACTTTGGAATTAAAGGTACTTCCAAAGTCTTAAACTACCTTATTTTTACATATAAGTCACCCCTACGGTGTGCCCTATGTGCCCCTAGGGCTGGGTGCCATGTAACTATAAGCAGGGACTTTATAAAAATAGATTTATAAGCCCTGGTGAGGTAAAAACAGCCAAATTCGTTTTTCCCTCATTGAAGTAAATGGCCTTCATAGGATAGAATGGGCAGACTTTATTTTAAATTTTAAAGTCTCCTTAAATGTTACATACCAAGAATTTGGTATCAAATTAATTGTTGTAATAAATCCCACAACTTCCAGTTGTTGGATTTAATATAACTTGTTCAGGTAAAAAGTTTAGACTTTACCTAAAAAGTTGCCAATTTCAGCTCTGCATTGTTTTTGCTGCTGTGCTCTGATTGGCCAGCCTGCAGCAGCTTCTGCCAGGCTACTTTGATAAGGTGTGAAGTGGCCTGGCTTCACACAAAGGAATGTGCTTGGGGGAGAGAATCTCCCCTCAGCAGATGGTGAGGCAGGAAGGGGGAGGGCTGCCAAACTGGTCTTCAAAGGCAGAGAAGGACATTTTCAGCACCCAGCAACACCCCCACATCCTGCAACCCCAGACAGCTAGGTGCCCCCTTGATTAGATTAGGAGAGGGCAGGAGAGGGGTGTGTTTATGATTTTTAGCCACACCAGTGGGTGGGCTCAGCCAGATGTAACCTCCAAAAATCAGATTCATCCATGTTGGATTTTTAGAGACTGTTGCCTTCTGGGATGGATTTTTGCCACACTTCCCAGGAAGTGGTCATCACAGGGGGACCACCCTGTCCCTGATTGGAGAACCAGGGCCCCCCTGCTTTTCACCCAGGAGCAAGGATAAAACTGGCAAACCTGCACCCACACCTCAGATCCCCTCCAGAAATCAACAAGAAAGGAACTAAAGAAGAAGAAGGACTGCCCTGCTGGACCCCTGGCCTGCACCTGGACCCTGCACTCAGAAGGACTGCACCAGCTGCACACTTGGGCTTCACCACAAGAAGGACTTTGCCTGGCTTCAACTGGTTCAAGGAGGGACTCCCTGTTTGCTACAGGTGAAAAATTGCTAAACCAGAGTCCCCAGCACCAACTCCTGAAGAAAGCGACCAGCTGACCACTGTCCAGTGGCCAAAAAGGAGTTTGCGCCAGGTGCATTCTGGGAGTTGAAGTCCGCACCCCCCAAGGACCATCACAGAACTTCTGGACCCTTGGAGTGAGCTGTGGACCCCAAAATAACCTTAAAAGAACATCTGGGTGAAGCCCCAGAAGTTTGGAAAAGATTTGAGAATTTTTGGAAAAAAGCTCCAGAGAGGGACGCCGCGGAAATTCTAGCCGGCTTGCCTCAACCGCGACCCGGCCTGACTTCGTGGTTCGTCCCGGTAAAGAAAAACATCCAAAAAAGAGACTAAGTCCGAACGTAAAAAGTTGACCGGGACCTCCCAGCCATCGTATCCGAGAAGGGCTCCAAGGACGTCGGATCAAGATCCAGGTTTACCCCGGTCGAAGGATTTTCATCTCGAAAAAACGACTAAGTCCGAAGGTAAAAGTCTCCACCGAGGAAACCAACATCGCGTATCCGGACAAGGGCTCCAGGAGGTCGGATTCAACTGGCAGGTTCGTCCCGGTGAAGAAAAACTTCAAAATAAAGACTAAGGGGGTCATTCTGACCTTGGCGGACGGCGGAGGCCGTCCGCCAAGGTACCGCCGTCAGAACACCGCACCGCGGTCGAAAGACCGCGGCGGTGATTCTGACATTTGCCCTGGGCTGGCGGGCGGCCGCCAAAAGACCGCCCGCCAGCCCAGGGCAAATCAACCTTCCCACTAGGATGCCGGCTCAGAATTGAGCCGGCGGAGTGGGAAGGTGCGACGGGTGCAGTTGCACCCGTCGCGTATTTCAGTGTCTGCTGGGCAGACACTGAAATACTTTTTGGGGCCCTCTTACGGGGGCCCCTGCCGTGCCCATGCCATTGGCATGGGCACGGCAGGGGCCCCCAGGGGCCCCTCGGCACCCCCTACCGCCATCCTGTTCATGGCGGGAGAGCCGCCATGAACAGGATGGCGGTAGGGGGTGTCAGAATCCCCATGGTGGCGGAGCGCGCTCCGCCGCCATGGAGGATTCAGACGGGCAGCGGGAAGTCGGCGGTACACCGCCGACTTTCCGTTTCTGGCCGCGGCTGAACCGCCGCGGTCAGAATGCCCAGCGGTGCACCGCCAGCCTGTTGGCGGTGCTACCGCCGACCTCCGCCATGGCGGTAATTACCGCCATGGTCAGAATGACCCCCTAAGTCAGAAGGTAACTTTTTAACCGAGGCCTCCCGCGACCTGTAGCCGAGCAGGGCTCCATCGCGGTCGGCCTGAAAGTTTGACTTTGCCCCGGTCGAGGTGCAACCAGATGACCCGATTGGCGCTTTTTGTTTCTAAGCGCTAGAAAAGTAATAATTCTTTAAAAATTCATATCTCCGGTTCCCCTGAACCGATTTTAATAGTTTTTGTGTCATTTTAAAGATAAAAATATAAACCATTTTTATAAATTGGTTTTGGATTTTTAAACTGTTTCCTGTGTTTTATTTAATTACTGTTTTGTGATATTTGAATGCTTTACACTTTGTCTCCTAAGTTAAGCCTTGACGCTCGTTGCCAAGCTACCAAGGGTTGAGCTGGGATTAATTTACTGAGACCTAACTGTACCTATGTGGAGGTTAGTGGCTTGTTGCTAGGTGTAGGTACCTACCTGCCCTACCAATAACCCATTTTCCAACATAATTGGAAGCAGCGACAGGATCCTGTACTTGTGTTCAATATCACGTTACAGTTTTAGGTAAAACAAATTAAAAATCCTTTAAATTGTCCTAGTGCAAAAATTGTTTGTAATTTTTAATTTGGATTAATTTCAATTATTGAATTTTTTTAATTTTTCTAAATTCTTGTTTCCAATTTTTGCAAAAAGTTTTTGTTGACACAAAACTAGGGAACCATGGAGCTTGATCTGGCTAGCCTACCCACACTGACAGTAGTCCAGCTTAGGGGGTTGTGTATTGAAAGAGGGTTGCCTGCAACCACTGATCTCAGGAAGCAAATCCTGATCACATCCCTGACAGCATGGGCTGAGGCCCAAGAGGTAGAGTCAGAAGAAGCTCCAGAGGAGGGAGAAAGAAGGGAGGATGCTAGCTCTAACCACTCAGGGGAGGGAAGGCATCTGAGCCCAAGTGAGGATGAGGAAGAACGGTCCTCAGTAAATACAGTCACTAGGGGCAGATCCAAAGCTAGTGGTGGGAAGGGGGTCCTTTCAGGAGGAGAGAACCCATCCATCAGAGAAAGAGAGCTGGAGGCCCAACTAGCATACATAGCTTTGGAAGCAGAGAAGCTGGCCCTAGAAAAGAAAAAGTGGGCATACAAAGAGAAAAGAGATGGAAGCAGCGATAAAGAAGCTGAGGTGTCCATGGGTGGGGGAGTTTGCCCCAGATTACCCAAGGGGGTGGTTCCTGCTTATGTAGAGGGGGATGACATAGATAAGTGGCTGGGGGCCTTTGAGAGGGCACTCCAAATGAGAAGGGTTAGGCCTCAATACTGGGGTTCCCTTTTGTGGGAGTTGGTCCCCAACTCAGGGAGGGATAGGCTTCTGACCTTAAGGGGGGAGGAGGCAGATTCATACCCTAGTATGAAGAGGTGCTTAGCCAAGAAGTTTGGTCTGACCCCAGAGCAATATAGAATGAAGTTCAGGGACACCCAGAAGGTCAGTACCCAGTCTTGGGTTGACTTTGTGGACATTTCACTAAAGGCACTAGAGGGCTGGATTATTGGTAACAAAGTAGATACTTATGAGGGGTTATACAATCTGATCATGAGAGAGCACATCTTGACCAATTGTACCCAAGAAAGGTTACGCCAGCATCTAGTGGACTCTAAGCAGACCAACCCTAGAGAGCTAGGGGAGGCAGCTGATGAGTGGTTGAGAACCAGGGTGGTTGTCAAGTCCCATGGGGGAGACTCCAAGAAGGGGGGGACAGGTCCCCAAAAACCTAAGGAGGGAGGTGGTAAGCCCACCACAGAGACTCCCTCTGTACCCCAGAACCCTAAGAAGGAGGAGAGTAAATCCCACTCTGACCAGCAGAGACAGTTAGACCCAGGGTTAAAAAAGCTCTTGGACAGTAGGGCTTGGTTTGACTGTCAGCAGACAGGTCACTTCAGAGGAGATGCAGCCTGTCCAAAGAAGGTGGTTAGCACTGGGCTGTCCAGTGTAGCCATAGAGGAGGATTCCTCAGATGATGAAGTCCTCCTAGCATTGTGCTGGGAGATAGGACCAGATGGTAAGCTGGTGATCCCTGAGGGTGGGAGTAGGCACTTCCACCACATTCAAGTGAATGGGATCCCTACCACTGGCCTGAGGGACACCTGTGCCAGTCACACTATAGTGAGTGACCGGTTAGTGACCCCAGACATGTATGTCCCAGGAAAGACAAAGAAAGTCAGGATAGCCACAGGGGAGGTCACCTCCAAACCTGTAGCCATAGTGCCCCTAGAGAGGAAGGGTATCCTTGACTGGATTAGGGTGGTAGTCAGTGCTGACCTTCCCCTAGATTGTATCCTGGGCAATGACCTCCCAGAGGTGAGTCTGGTCACAGATGGGGTGGTCGCCCAGGGCGCCCCCCCAACCCAAAGTCCTGGGGAGTCAGTCCCTACAGTTAGGAGACAGGGGTCCCCAAGAAAAGGAAAGAAGAAAAGGAAGGGTAGGCCACTCTTAACCCCTTCGCTGCCAGGCCTTTTCCCCCTCCTGTGCCAGGCCTTTTTTTGCCTATTTGGGGCAGTTCGCGCTTAGGCCCTCATAACTTTTTGTCCACATAAGCTAACCAAGCCAAATTTGCGTCCTTTTTTTCCAACATCCTAGGGATTCTAAAGGTACCCAGACTTTGTGGGTTCCCCTGAAGGAGGCCAAGAAATTGGCCAAAATACAGTGAAAATTTCGGTTTTTTCAAAAAAATTGGAAAAAGGGGCTGCAGAAGAAGGCTTGTGGTTTTCCCCCTGAAAATGGCATCAACAAAGGGTCTGCGGTGCTAAACTCAGCAGCTTCCCAGCTTTCAGGAACAGGCAGACTTGAATCCGAAAACCCAATTTTACAACACAATTTTGGCATTTTACTGGGGCATACCCCATTTGTGCAATTTTTTGTGCTTTCAGCCTCCTTCCAGTCAGTGACAGGAATGGTCATGAAACCAATGCTGGATCCCAGAAACCTAAACATTTCTGAAAAGTAGACAAAATTCTGAATTCAGCAAGGGGTCATTTGTGTAGATCCTACAAGGGTTTCCTACAGAAAATAACAGCTGAAAAAGAAAAATATTGAAATTGAGGTGAAAAAAACATCAATTTTTCTCTACTTTTTACTCTGTAACTTTTCCCCGCAATGTCAGATTATCGAAAGCAATATACCGTTACGTCTGCTGGACTCCTCTGGTTGCGGGGATATATAGGGTTTGTAGGTTCATCAAGAACCCGAGGAACCCAGAGCCAATAAATGAGCTGCACCCTGCAGTGCGTTTTCATTCTATACCGGGTATACAGTAATTCATTTGCTGAAATATAAGGAGTAAAAAATAGCTATCAAGAAAACCTTTGCATTTCCAAAAAGGGCACAAGATAAGGTGTTGAGGAGCAGTGGTTATTTGCACATCTCTGAATTCCGGGGTGACCATAGTAGCACGTGAATTACATGGAATTTCTCAAATAGATGTCTTTTTTACACACACCCCTATATTTGGAAGGAATAAATGTAGAGAAAGACAAGGGGCAATAACACTTGTTTTGCTATTCTATGTTCCCCCAAGTCTCCCGATAAAAATGATACCTCACTTGTGTGGCTAGGCCTAGCGCCCGTGACAGGATATGCCCCAAAACACAACGTGGACACATCACAGAAAACAGATCTGTTTTTAGCAAAGTGACTACCTGTAGATTTTGGCCTCTAGCTCAGCCGCCACCTAGGGAAACCTACCAAACCTGTGCATTTCTGAAAACTAGAGACCTAGGGGAATCCAAGGAGGGGTGACTTGTGGGGCTCGGACCAGGTTCGGTTACCCAGAATCCTTTGCAAACCTCAAAATTTGGCTAAAAAAACACATGTTCCTCACATTTCTGTGGCAGAAAGTTCTGGAATCTGAGAGGAGCCACAAATTTCCTTCCACCCAGCGTTCCCCCACGTCTCCCGATAAAAATGATACCTCACTTGTGTGGGTAGGCCTAGCGCCCGCGACAGGATATGCCCCAAAACACAACGTGGACACATCACAGAAAACAGAGCTGTTTTTAGCAAAGTGACTACCTGTAGATTTTGGCCTCTAGCTCAGCCGCCACCTAGGGAAACCTACCAAACCTGTGCATTTCTGAAAACTAGAGACCTAGGGGAATCCAAGGAGGGGTGACTTGTGTGGCTCGGACCAGGTTCTGTTACCCAGAATCCTTTGCAAACCTCAAAATTTGGCTAAAAAAACACATGTTCCTCACCTTTCTGTGGCAGAAAGTTCTGGAATCTGAGAGGAGCCACAAATTTCCTTCCACCCAGCGTTCCCCCACGTCTCCCGATAAAAATGATACCTCACTTGTGTGGGTAGGCCTAGCGCCCGCGACAGGATATGCCCCAAAACACAACCTGGACACATCACAGAAAACAGAGCTATTTTTAGCAAAGTGACTACCTGTAGATTTTGGCCTCTAGCTCAGCTGCCACCTAGGGAAACCTACCAAACCTGTGCATTTCTGAAAACTAGAGACCTAGGGGAATCCAAGGAGGGGTGACTTGTGGGGCTCGGACCAGGTTCGGTTACCCAGAATCCTTTGCAAACCTCAAAATTTGGCTAAAAAAACACATGTTCCTCACATTTCTGTGGCAGAAAGTTCTGGAATCTGAGAGGAGCCACAAATTTCTTTCCACCTAGCGTTCCCCCACGTCTCCCGATAAAAATGATACCTCACTTGTGTGGGTAGGCCTAGCGCCCGCGACAGGATATGCCCCAAAACACAACGTGGACATATCACAGAAAACAGAGCTGTTTTTAGCAAAGTGACTACCTGTAGATTTTGGCCTCTAGCTCAGCCGCCACCTAGGGAAACCTACCAAACCTGTGCATTTCTGAAAACTAGAGACCTAGGGGAATCCAAGGAGGGGTGACTTGTGGGGCTCGGACCAGGTTCGGTTACCCAGAATCCTTTGCAAACCTCAAAATTTGGCTAAAAAAACACATGTTCCTCACATTTCTGTGGCAGAAAGTTCTGGAATCTGAGAGGAGCCACAAATTTCCTTCCACCCAGCGTTCCCCCACGTCTCCCGATAAAAATGATACCTCACTTGTGTGGGTAGGCCTAGCGCCCGCGACAGGATATGCCCCAAAACACAACGTGGACACATCACAGAAAACAGAGCTGTTTTTAGCAAAGTGACTACCTGTAGATTTTGGCCTCTAGCTCAGCCGCCACCTAGGGAAACCTACCAAACCTGTGCATTTCTGAAAACTAGAGACCTAGGGGAATCCAAGGAGGGGTGACTTGTGTGGCTCGGACCAGGTTCTGTTACCCAGAATCCTTTGCAAACCTCAAAATTTGGCTAAAAAAACACATGTTCCTCACCTTTCTGTGGCAGAAAGTTCTGGAATCTGAGAGGAGCCACAAATTTCCTTCCACCCAGCGTTCCCCCACGTCTCCCGATAAAAATGATACCTCACTTGTGTGGGTAGGCCTAGCGCCCGCGACAGGATATGCCCCAAAACACAACCTGGACACATCACAGAAAACAGAGCTGTTTTTAGCAAAGTGACTACCTGTAGATTTTGGCCTCTAGCTCAGCCGCCACCTAGGGAAACCTACCAAACCTGTGCATTTCTGAAAACTAGAGACCTAGGGGAATCCAAGGAGGGGTGACTTGTGGGGCTCGGACCAGGTTCGGTTACCCAGAATCCTTTGCAAACCTCAAAATTTGGCTAAAAAAACACATGTTCCTCACATTTCTGTGGCAGAAAGTTCTGGAATCTGAGAGGAGCCACAAATTTCTTTCCACCTAGCGTTCCCCCACGTCTCCCGATAAAAATGATACCTCACTTGTGTGGGTAGGCCTAGCGCCCGCGACAGGATATGCCCCAAAACACAACGTGGACATATCAGAAAACAGAGCTGTTTTTAGCAAAGTGACTACCTGTAGATTTTGGCCTCTAGCTCAGCCGCCACCTAGGGAAACCTACCAAACCTGTGCATTTCTGAAAACTAGAGACCTAGGGGGATCCAAGGAGGGGTGACTTGCGGGGCTCGGACCAGGTTCTGTTACCCAGAATCCTTTGCAAACCTCAAAATTTGGCTAAAAAAACACATGTTCCTCACATTTCTGTGGCAGAAAGTTCTGGAATCTGAGAGGAGCCACAAATTTCCTTCCACCCAGCGTTCCCCCACGTCTCCCGATAAAAATGATACCTCACTTGTGTGGGTAGGCCTAGCGCCCGCGACAGGATATGCCCCAAAACACAACGTGGACATATCACAGAAAACAGAGCTGTTTTTAGCAAAGTGACTACCTGTAGATTTTGGCCTCTAGCTCAGCCGCCACCTAGGGAAACCTACCAAACCTATGCATTTCTGAAAACTAGAGACCTAGGGGAATCCAAGGAGGGGTGACTTGTGTGGCTCGGACCAGGTTCTGTTACCCAGAATCCTTTGCAAACCTCACAATTTGGCTAAAAAAACACATGTTCCTCACATTTCTGTGGCAGAAAGTTCTGGAATCTGAGAGGAGCCACAAATTTCCTTCCACCCAGCGTTCCCCCATGTCTCCCGATAAAAATGATACCTCACTTGTGTGGGTAGGCCTAGCGCCCGCGACAGGATATGCCCCAAAACACAACGTGGACATATCACAGAAAACAGAGCTGTTTTTAGCAAAGTGACTACCTGTAGATTTTGGCCTCTAGCTCAGCCGCCACCTAGGGAAACCTACAAAACCTATGCATTTCTGAAAACTAGAGACCTAGGGGAATCCAAGGAGGGGTGACTTGTGTGGCTCGGACCAGGTTCTGTTACCCAGAATCCTTTGCAAACCTCAAAATTTGGCTAAAAAAACACATGTTCCTCACATTTCTGTGGCAGAAAGTTCTGGAATCTGAGAGGAGCCACAAATTTCCTTCCACCCAGCGTTCCCCCACGTCTCCCGATAAAAATGATACCTCACTTGTGTGGGTAGGCCTAGCGCCCGCGACAGGATATGCCCCAAAACACAACGTGGACACATCACAGAAAACAGAGCTGTTTTTAGCAAAGTGACTACCTGTAGATTTTGGCCTCTAGCTCAGCCGCCACCTAGGGAAACCTACCAAACCTGTGCATTTCTGAAAACTAGAGACCTAGGGGAATCCAAGGAGGGGTGACTTGTGTGGCTCGGACCAGGTTCTGTTACCCAGAATCCTTTGCAAACCTCAAAATTTGGCTAAAAAAACACATGTTCCTCACATTTCTGTGGCAGAAAGTTCTGGAATCTGAGAGGAGCCACAAATTTCCTTCCACCCAGCGTTCCCCCACGTCTCCCGATAAAAATGATACCTCACTTGTGTGGGTAGGCCTAGCGCCCGCGACAGGATATGCCCCAAAACACAACGTGGACACATCACAGAAAACAGAGCTGTTTTTAGCAAAGTGACTACCTGTAGATTTTGGCCTCTAGCTCAGCCGCCACCTAGGGAAACCTACCAAACCTGTGCATTTCTGAAAACTAGAGACCTAGGGGAATCCAAGGAGGGGTGACTTGTGTGGCTCGGACCAGGTTCTGTTACCCAGAATCCTTTGCAAACCTCAAAGTTTGGCTAAAAAAACACATGTTCCTCACCTTTCTGTGGCAGAAAGTTCTGGAATCTGAGAGGAGCCAAAAATTTCCTTCCACCCAGCGTTCCCCCACGTCTCCCGATAAAAATGATACCTCACTTGTGTGGGTAGGCCTAGCGCCCGCGACAGGATATGCCCCAAAACACAACGTGGACATATCACAGAAAACAGAGCTGTTTTTAGCAAAGTGACTACCTGTAGATTTTGGCCTCTAGCTCAGCCGCCACCTAGGGAAACCTACCAAACCTGTGCATTTCTGAAAACTAGAGACCTAGGGGAATCCAAGGAGGGGTGACTTGTGTGGCTCGGACCAGGTTCTGTTACCCAGAATCCTTTGCAAACCTCAAAATTTGGCTAAAAAAACACATGGTCCTCACATTTCTGTGGCAGAAAGTTCTGGAATCTGAGAGGAGCCACAAATTTCCTTCCACCCAGCGTTCCCCCACGTCTCCCGATAAAAATGATACCTCACTTGTGTGGGTAGGCCTAGCGCCCGCGACAGGATATGCCCCAAAACACAACGTGGACATATCACAGAAAACAGAGCTGTTTTTAGCAAAGTGACTACCTGTAGATTTTGGCCTCTAGCTCAGCCGCCACCTAGGGAAACCTACCAAACCTGTGCATTTCTGAAAACTAGAGACCTAGGGGAATCCAAGGAGGGGTGACTTGTGTGGCTCGGACCAGGTTCTGTTACCCAGAATCCTTTGCAAACCTCAAAATTTGGCTAAAAAAACACATGGTCCTCACATTTCTGTGGCAGAAAGTTCTGGAATCTGAGAGGAGCCACAAATTTCCTTCCACCCAGCGTTCCCCCACGTCTCCCGATAAAAATGATACCTCACTTGTGTGGGTAGGCCTAGCGCCCGCGACAGGATATGCCCCAAAACACAACGTGGACATATCACAGAAAACAGAGCTGTTTTTAGCAAAGTGACTACCTGTAGATTTTGGCCTCTAGCTCAGCCGCCACCTAGGGAAACCTACCAAACCTGTGCATTTCTGAAAACTAGAGACCTAGGGGAATCCAAGGAGGGGTGACTTGTGTGGCTCGGACCAGGTTCTGTTACCCAGAATCCTTTGCAAACCTCAAAATTTGGCTAAAAAAACACATGTTCCTCACATTTCTGTGGCAGAAAGTTCTGGAATCTGAGAGGAGACACAAATTTCCTTCCACCCAGCGTTCCCCCACGTCTCCCGATAAAAATGATACCTCACTTGTGTGGGTAGGCCTAGCGCCCGCAACAGGATATGCCCCAAAACACAACGTGGAAATATCACGGAAAACAGAGCTGTTTTTAGCAAAGTGACTACCTGTAGATTTTGGCCTCTAGCTCAGCCGCCACCTAGGGAAACCTACCAAACCTGTGTATTTCTGAAAACTAGAGACCTAGGGGAATCCAAGGAGGGGTGACTTGTGTGGCTCGGACCAGGTTCTGTTACCCAGAATCCTTTGCAAACCTCAAAATTTGGCTAAAAAAACACATGTTCCTCACATTTCTGTGGCAGAAAGTTCTGGAATCTGAGAGGAGCCACAAATTTCCTTCCACCCAGCGTTCCTCCACATCTCCCGATAAAAATTATACCTCACTTGCGTGGGTAGGCCTAGCGGCCGCGACAGGAAATGCCCCAAAGCGCAACGTGGACACAACCAAAATTTTGGAAGAAAACAGTGCCTACCTGTGGATTTTGGCCTGTAGCTCAGAGGGCACCTAGGGAAACCTACCAAACCTGTGCATTTCTGAAAACTAGAGACCTAGGGGAATCCAAGGAGGGGTGACTTGCGGGGCTCGGACCAGGTTCTGTTACCCAGAATCCTTTGCAAACCTCAAAATTTGGCCAAAAAAACACTTTTTCCTCTCATTTCTGTGGCAGAAAGTTCTGGAATCTGAGAGGAGCCACAAATTTCCTTCCACCCAGCATTCCCCCAAGTCTCCCGATAAAAATGATACCTCACTTGTGTGGGTGGGCCAGGTGCCTGCAACAGAATAAGGCCCAAAACCTGAAGAGATAGAAGGGATAGGTATTTTTGCAATATATCATTTTGATGTGTGCACATACGTCCGTGATGTGCCAAACACTAAAATAGTGAAAAGAAACACTTAGGTTATGTGAAGAAGACCCCTCACCCACCAACCAAGTTGGTGGCATGCTTCATCATCGGGGTCCCACCCGAGGCACCTAGCGTGTCACAGGTGTGCTGCGACGCCTGATTACAGCGGAGCAGGTTTTGTCATTTTTTACAACACATACTGGTTGGATTTGGCACGAGGGTGAGTGATGGTTCAGTGGATCAAATTTTATTAACAAGAGATTTCACAAAAATGAAATGCACTGCTAATAACTGAAAGGCAAAAAAGTGAACCAATGACTCACAGCTCGTGAGCTGTAAAGCCGCGACAAGGCACCAACCGCTTTACAGTCCATTCACACACCTTTCATACATGACACGCACAAGACCATTCACACCACCAGCCACGGGCCCAGCACATTACAACACTCACATCGACAGACCGCGCCACTCAAGGTCCATCACTTACATACGCCACATGCCTGATACAAGAATCACACCAGCTGATGGGAGTGTGGACTGCCGTTTGGCTGACACCGCCAGCCAAGCGCCACCCCACGCACACCGCCAGCCAAGCGCCACCCCACGCACACCGCCAGCCAAGCGCCACCCCACGCACACCGCCAGCCAAGCGCCACCCCACGCACACCGCAATCACTTTTTTTTATTTATAAACAACAAATAAACTACTAATTATAAAATAGGCACAAAACTACAAACACAAAACCTCAAACTAAATACACGACAGATGCCAACCGTGAAACATATGAAAATATAAAACAGACAGCTTACGCTCACGGTATTTCCCAAAAGTTTTTCCTTGTGTGGTAACTTCTAAAACAGCTGGGCACACACAGCCCAGGCTTTGAAGGGCATTCGGGGCAGTACATCCGGCTCTCCCTCCGGATTGATCTCCGGGCACATACTCTACATTTCTTTGT